>NC_056750.1:68897684-68902684 GCF_019279795.1 Protopterus annectens | reverse complement strand
GTGCCGGTCGGTCAGAACCAGAGATTACTTCTACTGAAGGCTTCTAAAATGCTAAGTACCCCGTTGGGGACTCTTTCTTGCCTCAGCTGATGTCAGAAAAAGTGAATAACTGTTTAACTTGTGGGAAACAAATACCTCATAAAGATTTCCACTCTTACTGCCTACCTTGTTTAGGCCCAGACCACGACGTAGCAGCTTGTCTAGCCTGTGCTTCTTTCAACCGACGGACACTTAGACGTCGGTCGGAATTTGCTGAGGAGTTTTTCGGCTCCGCTTTTGCTTACAACATGCCGTCGGAAACTCCGACTTCGCAATTTACTAAAAAGCGCAAGGAAAAGGACCGACACTCGCGGTCCGCGGTTTCGGCCGAAACCGTGGTTAAGTCTACCGCGAGTGTCTCGGCTTCGGCTGAAACGGAGTCCACGGTCCTTCCTCCGGCCGAAAGCTTGCCTCCTACCGAGGCCTCATCCAGCATGGCTGAATCTGCTACTGAAATCCCACCTGCTCCTGCAGGATCACAGGATTTATCTGATACTATCCCTTTAGATATATCTACTCCTGCACGTGGGGCTGCTAGGCCCCCTGCATCCATGTCGATTAAGGCTTTTGCCAGGGCTAAAGCAGCAAAATCTACCAAGAATGTGCCTGCTAAGTCCCCCTCTCACAGGCCTAGCTCTAGTACTCAAATGCTTAGTTTAGCAGAGGATCTTATTTCTTTGATCCGGGGATCCCAACCTCACCCTGACAGGGCCTCTCACCCACCTCCAGAGAAGAGGCCTAGAGCAGAGCCCCCTGAGCCAGTTTCTACAGATTACTCCTCTGATGATTCAGAACATACAGACCCTCCAGAGGGCCCTTATTCTCCTTATGAAGACTCTGATGCAGAAGACTCCATTCCTTCTGCCTCTCCTCCTGAGGAATTTTCTTTTGGGGAAACATTGCATGCTATGAGGGAACAATTTCAATGGCAGGGCCAGGATTTTCAGACTCTAGGAAAAGGCTTAGGACCTTTTTGCATTTGCCACAGCATAGGCCTTTAGCCATTCCTCCAGTACTTACGGTTGTGGATGATGCATTTAATGATGCTTGTACTGCTCCTGATTCACTTCCTCCGGCCCCTGCTAAGCCCGACAGGTACTACAGGGTTCCGGACACACATTATCATTTATATAAGGCTCCTTTTGCAGATCCTGAAACTATTTCACAGGGACCCAAGGCAGTAGCAGCTACCTCTGCCAAAAACCCCCTCCCCTCTGAAAGGGAATCCAGGGCCTTAGAGATGGGGTAAAAAAGTTTACACTTCTGCTACTCTTTCAGCTAGGGCCTTAAACTGTCAATTCCACATGATTCAGTATCAGGAATTTATGTTAGATCAGTTAACTAAAAAACTGTCCTCTCCTGAACCATTAGATAAAAAATCTTTACAGGAAATGGTACATAACATTCAGCAGGTCAGTAATCATTCCTTAAAATGCGGCTATGATGCACTGGAGGCTTCCTTTAGATCAGCTATGACTGGTACAGTGATCAGAAGGCATGCATGGTTAAAAGAGCAGTCCTTACCAGACCATGTTAAATCAAAGCTTCTAGATGCTCCCATGGATAAGCTCAATTTGTTTGGCTCCCTTGCACAACAGGTGCTGAAGAAGGTGGAAGAGAAAGCAAAATCTGTCCAGACAGTCAAGGATTTCTTACAGGTCCAGCCTCCAAGGTTTAGTAGGAACTGGCCTTCCAAGAATTGGTCCTTTCCAGACACCAGAGCACAGAGAGGCAGGAATAGGCGCCCAAGAGGCAGGGGTCAATCCAGAGGTGCCTACAGGGGGCGTCAGTGGCAACCTAACAACCAGCGAAGTACTGCCACAGATCCAGCCACTACCACTTCCACAGGACAATCACAGTGACTTGGCTCTGAGACCGCCTACCAGGGAACAACTAGAAGCACCCTTAGGCGGAAAGCTAGCCTTATTTTTGGAAAACTGGCATCACATCACAAGAGACAAATGGATTTTACAGACAATAGACCAAGGTTACAGGTTTCGCTTCCATACTCTACCAAGGAAGACAGGAATGCCAAACCTACCTCCAAATCAAAAGAAAACAGCTCTAGAACAAATAGACCACTTGATAAGGATGAGAGCTATAGAAAAGGTACCATCTATGGAACAAGGGCAAGGATTTTACTCCAGGCTTTTCCTGGTGCCAAGAAAAGAAAACCAATGGAGACCTATTCTCGACCTGTCCGCTCTAAACACAAATCTCATTGTTCCAAAATTCAAAATGCTGACCCTACAGCAGCTCCTTCCCATGCTGGGCAAGGAGTCTTGGCTGGTAACTCTAGATCTCAAGGAGGCATACCTGCACGTCCCCATATGACCAAATTGCAGAAGATACCTCAGATTTCTTGCAGGATCAGAGCATTATCAATTCTCAGCATTGCCCTTTGGCTTATCTACTGCACCCAGAGTATTCACGAAATGCCTGGCATCAGTAATTGCTTATTGCAGGCTTCAGGGAATTCAAATTTACCCTTACCTGGACGACTGCCTGTTACAAGCGGACAACAAAAACAAATTAGAAAAAGATTTGAAAAAGGTCATTCATCTACTACGAGCCTTGGGATACACAGTCAATACAAAAAAGTCAAGGCTGATTCCATCCCAGACAATAACTTTCTTGGGTGAAGATCTGGACACATCAAATCAAATGGCATCCCTCACAGCAGAAAAGCAGAAGCACCTTCCTCTCTATTTAATGGCATTAACAACGCAGAACCAGCTAACAGCAAGAAAAGTCCTGCAAGCCCTGGGTTACATGGCATCCTGCATAATATTGATTCCACATGCCAGACTACATATGAGGAAGTTGCAATGGTACCTAAGGAATTTATGGTCTCAGCACAAGCACAGCCTAGAAACCCAAATTCCAATAATTTCATGCCTGATGCAAGAATTCCAATGGTGGGCCCAGGCCTGTCAATTGAACAAGGGATTGCCCTTCCACAGCCCATAACCAAGCCAGACTATCACCACGGATGCCTCAGACCTCGGTTGGGGGGCACACATGCTGGACAAGTGCATACAAGGCCTATGGACTCAAGACCAGCTGAACCTACACATAAATCAAAAGGAGATGCTGGCAGTAAAACTGGCAATCCAGACATTCAGACCATTTCTTCAACAGGGTCAATTGCTGATAAGGACGGACAACACCATAGTTATGTGGTACATCACATGGTTCCAAAGACATGCATCTGGAGTGTTTCTCCCCGGGCCTCCGCTGAAAACAGGCTCTGTGGAACCTAGTCGGACATTCCCGGTCAACAAATGTTAAAAATAAAATAAAAAAAATCAACAAACAGGGAGGCACACATTCATACCCTCTATGCCGGATGGCAATGGACCTCTGGAATGTGGCCCTGAGCTACAACATTCAGCTACAGGCAATATTTGTACCAGGAAAAGAAAATATACTAGCAGACATCCTAAGCAGAACTACCACGGATGCCCACGAATGGATGCTGCATCCAGACATCTTCAAATCCATTACAAGGAAATGGGGACTACCAGAAATAGACTTATTCACTTCCCCACACAACCACCAATTGAAAAAATTCTGCACAAGGGCATACCACCCACTAGCTTGGAAAGTGGACTCCCTATCTTTCAGTTGGAAAAACCTGACAGCATATGCATTCCCACCTCTTCCTTTGATGCACAAGGTGCTATTGAAGATCAAAGAGGAACGTCCGAGGATCATCCTGATAGCTCCAGACTGGCCAAGGCAGCATTGGTACCCATTACTGAGGAGTATGTCTCGGGAACAAATATGCCCTCTGCCCCTAGTTCCCTTACTGCTAACACAGAACAACTTCAAAACCCTGCATCCAAACCTAAAAATGCTGCAGCTGACTGCCTGGAACATTGCATAAGACAAAATAACCCAGATTTATCTCAAAGGGTTAAGGACATTATCTTGGAGGGTCGCAGACCCTCAACAAGAAAAACTTACTCAGCAAAATGGAAAAGATATCTCATTTGGAGTACAGCAAAAGGAGAAAATGTGTCACTGGTAAACATAGCTAACATCCTGGAATACTTTGCAGAACTTTTCCACAATGGCCTGTCCTATTCTTCCATTAAGATTCATGCATCAGCTATTTCGGCAGAATACAACATGGATCCTCCAGTCTTCTCACATCCTCTACTCAGGCAGTTTCTGAGAGGAATTAAAAATGTAAAACCACCAAGGAAGCCACCATTGCCTGCTTGGGACTTGAACTTTGTGCTAGAAAAATTAACACTCCCTCCTTTTGAGCCAGCAGCAACAGCAGAATTGCTTTCCTGCTTGCAATCACTTCAGCAAGAAGGGTTTCTGAATTACAGGCATTAATGGCAGTACAGCCCTTCCTTATCTTCCATCAAGATAGAGTGTCCATGAGAACTAATCCTACTTTTATGCCAAAGGTAGTCTCCAGGGTATCTTTAAACCAAGCTATTCACCTGCCTACATTCTTCCCCAACCCACAGAACAGGGGAGAAAGGCTATTACATACCTTGGATGTACATAGACAATTATGCTACTACCTGGACAGAACCAAGAGCAATAGAAAAACTGACCAGTTACTGGTAGCATATGCAACAGGAATGGAAGGAAAAGCAATTTCAAAACAGACAATCTCTAAGTGGATAGGAAATTGCATTAGATTCTGTTACTCTTACCATGGGAAGGCAACTCCAGGAAACATCAGACCTCACTCCACAAGGGCTACAGCCACTACTACAGCTTTTTTACGAGGAGTGGCTACCAAAGACATTTTAGAGGCTGCTACTTGGAGCTCCGTGCATACATTTGCCAAGCATTATAATCTACCCTTATATTCCAGATCCTGAGCAGGTTTTGCCACTGCTGTTTTGCAAGGGATCTTAAGTACACCATAATCTTATTATTACTCCTCCCCCAGTTTGGCTATGGTATTCTACCCATTTGTAAGGACTGCAGAT
>NC_056750.1:68887684-68890184 GCF_019279795.1 Protopterus annectens | reverse complement strand
GCTATTTTTCTTTCAAAGTTAGCCTTGGATGATTTTACGAGGGACCTTAGTTTCTTACTGATACTGATCAGGGATGTCTTTCTTTTTTGGGATTTGCTTTTTTTCTGAACTAGTTTCCTCCTTTTGTTTTATAACCTGTTTATGGCAGGGGTCCACCAGACTGGTTTCCTTCTCTTAGAGGAGTGAGTCTTGGTTTTGCTAGGGATGGCATAATCCATGCATCCTTGTAGGTGCTCATAGAGTGCACTTGTAAAGGATTCTGCATCTTGGGCAGTGTTATCCTTTAGCGTGGGGGCTGTGAAATTTACCACCTGTGCCTTAAGTAAGGTGAAGTTTGCTTTAGAAAAATGTTTCACTGTGGTTTCCTTGGTTGAGGGTGGTGGTGGGGTGTGGACATCCAGGTTGATTAGTTTATGGACTGATCTAACCAGTGACAGGTTGACCTCCAGTAAGGAACACCTGTCGCCCATGTTGGTGATGACCAGGTCCAATATGTTATGGCCTCTGTTAGGGGAGTTTACCAGCTGATCCAGGGCATTTGAGTTGATAAATTCCAGGAAGCGCTGAGCCTGGGAGTTTGTACTTAAGTAGTTTTCCCAGTTAATGGTAGGGTAATTGAAATCACCCAATATCAGGGTGTTCGGTAGGACCTTCATGTTTTCCAGTGTTTCCAGAAAGGCAGAGTGGTGGTCCTGGGTCATGGAGGGTGATCTTTAGCAGGCCACAATTTGCATTGCAAATTTGCCCGATGTTAGTTGCACATGGATGATCTCAGAGGTATCATGCTGCACCATTAACCTGGAGGTGTGGATATCCTTGATGAATATAGATACACCCCCTCCTTTTGTGTTTCGGTCCATGTTCTTTGGCCAAAATGTGTGGTATGAGTTGTAGCCCAGTAGTGCTGGAGTGCTCTCCAGAGCCTTGAACCAGGTTTCATTTACTGCACAGATGTCAACGTTCTCCATACTTAGGAGTGCTTTGAGTGCATGCATTTTGAGATTTAAACTCCTGGCATTGAGTAGCATAACCCTCATTTTTTTTACTAGTGCTGTTTACGGAGGTGGGTTTGAATTTTGAGCCTTGCCTAAAAAAGGCACTATGGGGGCAGCAAGAGCCTTGGCCAGTATTCGAAAGCCAAGGGCTGACAGGTGCAAGACGTCTCTTGTGAAGCAACGCGGCTTGTCGAGCATGTCATCCCAGGCTGACAGACACTGGATCACTTTTGAATGGCACCAGAAGCTGAGCCAATTGTTGAAATTGATCATTTTTTCTTTATACTGAGGTATCATTCTTGGTGAGAGCAGGATACTACTCAGGGTCAGGGTCATACCCACCTGGGCTACATGATCAGAGAGCTCTTCTATGTCTCTTTTCATGTAGTCCAGGGAGGTACGTCTCAGGTCATTTACACCAACATAAACAATGACTGAGTCATATTTGTACTTGTTCTGGAGTGACCTGAGTGCTTGTGTTATGTGGAAGATTCTGGCTCCCGACAGGCAGCTAACAGTAACCTTCTCCTTGTCCAGCCTAGTGAGTGGGGCGTCAGTGTTCCAGACTACTGAGTCACCTATTACTAGTGTGTTAGGTATGTTATTTTGCCTTAAGGGCTTTGATTGTGCGGCACATTGATTTTGTGTTTTATGTGTTGTCTGGATTGTGACGGGAGTTGCAGGTTTTGTGGGTGTCTGCTTTGGAGCTCTCTGATGCTTTTGAAAGTTTTTATTTAGAGCCTCTGAGTATGATTTTGTGTATTTATGTGCATTTTTTGCCAGTGCTGGTTTAGTAGGTTTGTGTGAGGCTGGAGGTGTGGTGCAAGTGTTAACCTTCTCCTCATGACTGTCTGTTCCAGTCTTGGGTGGAGCGACCTTAGCCTCCAGTTTGGTTGTATAATTGCATCTCTCACATATGTTAGTGTTTTGTGGTAGAAGGAGTGGACTGTCTGTGTACATGAGGCCATTGTAACATTGCCTCAGGATACCCAGATTCACCAGCTGGACTGGGGAGTACACCTGAAGTTGCCCTTTGGTCATGCGTGAATAGTAGGGTGAGCTGCTTAGTTGCTTGGTTGGTGATGGGTGGATAAAGAGCCTTGCCCTGCTGGGCAGTCAAGTGTTGGGGTATATTAGAGATTGCTATTAGGTCTGAGGAAGTGCTGGACTGTAGGATGCTTTTTGAGTGCTTAGGTTGAGAGTTAGACTAGTTTCAAGTGAAAAACTGAAGAGGAGACTTAGTGGAGCCGGGAATAATTTAACCCTAGTTAACCAGTGCTTCCCGTCACACAAAACCATGCAAACATAGTTTTTAAACTACTAACTTCTGGGCTGGAACCACTCCTCCAGGGACAGATGGCTGCTCAAAGTTCCCCTCTCTCACAGATGAACAGAGAAACTTCCCTCTGTGCAAGTCAAGTATGGGCAACACAGAAATGTGTAACACAGCCCTGAATTCAGCACTAGCTTGAAAACTGGACTATACTAGCTTAGAAAGGCGGGAA
>NC_056750.1:68870184-68882684 GCF_019279795.1 Protopterus annectens | reverse complement strand
ACAATTGACTGGTAAATTGGGTACCATTGTCAGAAATAACTTTGTGTGGACTACCATGGACTGAGAAATGATGTTTCAACTTAATAATAACAACAGTGGACGTTAGGTTAGGTAGAAAATTGATCGCAAACCAGTTTGAATAACAGGCTACCAACAGTAATGCTGATTGATCCACTCGAATATGTCAGTGGCTACTGTTGACCAAGGTAGTTCAGGAATCTGGCTTAGCTGAAGTGGTTCATTTTGCAATTGTGGTTTAGTACTATTGCATACTGAGCAAGATGAAAGCACTTTATCAATGTCTTTTGACAGGTAATGGCAAAATACTAGTCCTCTCGCCCTTCTTTTGGCAGAATTGGAACCTGGTGGCCATGATGCAAAATCTGGATGCCCTCATGTTGTAAGGAAGTAGGAACAGTAACTTTAGGACTTTGAAATTGATATCATCTTCCATCAGCATCTTATCTCTGTAAGGAAAGTAAGGTTGCACCTCTGTTGGTACACAAGACTGCTTTGACGGCCATACAGCATTTATAAAGTGTTGAACTTTTGCAAAACTGGATCAGTCTTTGTATGATATTTCAGCTCATTAAGTCTTCTGGTAGACAAATTATGAACTTCCATGACATTGAAGTCAAAATTCTCTGCATCAAGCTGCTCTGTAGTATTTCTGGGTGATCTGGATAAGGTATCAGCCAGAAAAAAAATGTCTGTCTTTTGTATAGAACATTTTGAAGTTGTACTTTTGTAATCTGAGCATCATTCTTTGTAATCTTACTGGAGCTGTATGCATTGCATAGGCTTCTTTAAAATAGTGACTAGAGGCTGAGGATCAGTCTCAATTTGGATATCTCAGCCATAAATATAATCATGGAACTTCGAACATGCAAAAACAATTGCCAAAAGTTCTTTCTCAATTTGAGCATACTGCATCTCAGTTTGGGGAAGAGTTCTAGATTCATAGGCAACAGGTCTGCCCTCTTGAAGAATAACTGCGCCAAGACTGAACTCTAAAGCATCACAGGAAAGAACTTCTGGTTTGTAGACATCTTAGTATCTCAATGTAGGCAGGCTAGCAGTTTGCTGTTTGAGGTTATCAAATGCTCTTAGGTGTTGCTCCAGCCATAACCAGGCAATATTTTTGCATGTTTGCTCTCTTAAAGGCACTGATAACTCACTAAAGACAGGGATAAATTTGCCCAAATAGTTAACTATACCAAGGAAATGCTGTAGGGCTTAGATATTGTCTGGAGCTGGCATCTCAAGAATGGCTGCTTGTTTGGAAGGTTCTTGTCATAAGGCTGTATTGGTAAATGACCTACATAAGTAACTTCTGGTAGTCTGAATTTACATTTCATAGGACTGAGCTTCAAGTTTGCTTCACACTCTCTGTCCAGAACTTTTCTGAGGTTTCTGTCATGCTCTGCTTCTCCGTTACTTCCATCCAGCAAATCATCCACTATTATAGCACACGGATAACCCGAAAAAATTTGCTCCATTGCACCCTGAAAGTCTTCACTGGCGGAATTTATTCCAAAAGGCATTCTGAGAAATCTGTATCTACCAAATGGGGTACTGAATGTAGTCAGTACTGAAGATTTGCAATCAAGTATTACTTGCCAAAATGAATTCTTTGCATCCAAGACAGAAAACCAGTGGCACTTGGCATGAGGGTGGCAATCTTCTCGACTGTACACATAGGATAATGAGGTTTTTTAATGCCTTGTTCAAGTCTCTTTGGTCAAAGCATATTCTGATTTTATTTTAATTTTTCTTATGAACAGCTACTATGAATGACACCCATTCAGTTGTTTCTGTGACTGGACAAATCAAATGTAAAGATGTTTAGGTCTGAATACACCTTCAGAAGCCGGTGCCTGCTTAGCGGCCCTGGACCCATCTGAGGGAATAGTATCCAAGGCTCCAATACCCTGAGTTTCCAGTGGCATGGCCGACTCCACGTGGGAGTCACTAGCTGCCTGCGACTCTAAAGTAGTGGGTGTCAGGGGCTGCGAAAGCACCTCACTGAGAACCAGTGAACCAGTGACTGGCTTAGGAGAAGCTTCATCATCGGTTTTGGACCTCGGTTGTTTATCTCTCTCCTTTTCTTTGCACTTTTTGTGAACTCCGGTAGTCAGATGGCTATCCGACGACATTTCTGGATAATTAAACCAAAGCAAAATCATACCGACGCTTAATAGTGCATTGGTTAAATCTAGCACAAAACTGACAACCAGAAACATTGTGATCAGGGCCTAGGCAAGGAATACAGTAAGAATGAAAGTCCTTATGAGGTATTTGCTTTCCACAAGAAATACAATTATTTACTTTTTCTGACATCGGTCTGGAGCAAGAAAAAAGTTTTTCCAATGGGGTACTTAGCTTTATTGAAGACTTCGGATCTGAAATTCGAATATGAAAATCTCAGAAGTCGGCCGATCGGCACTTGTGAATTGCTTCTGCTTCAGGCACCGCGCGATAGGAAAGACTGAAGTAAATGGCATCGGCTGCTTCTTTTATACCCCTGACGACCTGACGTCAGGAAAGGGGCGACAGCAGCTGATGCAGGACCCAAGACTTTGGAATTCAGGCCAACTGAGGGCAACCTGCCAGCAGGATTACCCAAATGTAATGACTGCAACAATGAATACACTCGAACATCTACATTTATGGTAAGTGTACACAACTGTACTTTCTTTGCCAATGAATTTACTGCATTAACCTTTTCACCAACCACTGATACACCATCTACATAGAAAGTAAGGCTGCAGCTTTCTACATGATTAACTTGCCTTTTTGAATGACTTTTCTTAATAATTGAATGAGGCTTGCTTGATTTACAAAAGTTTGAAAGTGGTTCCATTTTTTACATTTGTGGCATTGCTGACCAAATGCTAATCACTTTTCTCTTTTAGACTTATGATTGGCACCATAATTACAACAGTTTACAATAAGACTTCAGTTTTGCTGGGCTAGTCTTGTAACTTGCTAGAAAGTTACGGGTCCTCCCTGGAAAACCTGCAGGGGCTGCAGCTGCCATGTGCTTAGCCTGCTTCTGCTAGCCACTTGCTGCATATTGTTTACACTTGCTCTAGAGGCTGTTGAAACCATGCTCTTATTGCTTGCAAGCATACTTGTGTGCCTTTCAATGAGCTCATGGATTTGACAAATCTCTATAGCTTTGCTCAGTATTAAATCACTGTCACAAAGCAAAATCTTTCTCACTGCACAGCATTAACACCACAACATACAAGCTTGTCCTTTAACTCATCTTTCAAATCACTATATCTGCATGATTCAGCTTTATTTCTCAAGTCAGTAATATAATCTGCAAAAGTTTCATCTGGCTTTTGGTCTCTTGTATAAAATAGGTGCCTCTCTAATGTAACATTTGTCTGGGGGTTGCACATTTCTCTAAATTTACATTTCAAGCACTCAGGGTCCTCTCTTGATTCAGCCAGTACCATAGTATGGCAGTTTTCCCCTTCTCCTGCATATACTGCTGGTGCATACAGAAATGAACACTCTCTTTCAGTGGCTTCTGACCCTGCTAAGGTAAGCAAAATAAATGCCCTCATATGTGCATCTTTGTCAGAAAAAGCTGCTTGTATGAAAATATTGTATTCCTGGTCAAATACTCTCCAATTCTCTGCAATATTATGATCAAACACAAGTGGACTGGGTCTGCAAAATGCCTCTGCCATATCAACACACAGTAGTGAAGGTGCTAGAAATTATGTATGAATATAAACACACATAAATATATGCCAGAATTTTTGACAGAAATTGTAATTATGCCCAATAGCACAACAAACTCTCTGAAATAACTGCACTTTGCCAGATAAGTCTCAATAGCACAAGAACACTTTAAAAGCACTGTACTGTATGAAACTACCCTTTATCAGTATAAGAAATACTTCAAAATGACTGTACTTTGCGAATGAGCTGTACACAGCACAAGAAGCTCAGAGTAAGAAACACTTTGAAATGAATGCACTTTGCAAATGGTCTGTATACATCACAAGAAATTTTCAAAATGGCTGTACTTTGCAAAATAACTCTGTATAGTGTAAGAAACACTTTAAAATGGTGGCACTCTGCAAAGAAATGTACACAGCACAAGAAACTTTTCAAAATGGCTGTACTTTGACTGTACTTTGCAATATAACTGTACTTTGCACACAGCAAACTCTTTGAAATAATTCCACCTTAATAAAGCACATGCTCTGCAAACACTGCACACTCTGAGATACTTCGAACAACTCTAGTTATGCTTTGAATGACCTTGTCAATGCAAAATAATAGTTTGTTTCCAAACACAGTCTTTTACTAAAAATCATGCAGTTGCCTTGCTTTTCTAAGCTCATTTTGCCCTTTTATTGCACACATTATGCCCATTTAACCTTTTATTAAGCTCATTATACTTTTCTTGTGCTTGTTTTACTTTAAACATGCTCGTTATGCAAACTGGAGGTAGTTCTGAACCCGTATAAGTATTTCTGAGAGTTTTATCAAATATCATAGTTTCAAACACTTTGTTTAATAAATAATGCGTTTTGTGCCTTTTGTTTGATTAATAATGAATTTTGTGCTACTTGGTTGATTAATAATGTGTTTTGTACCTTGCGAATGCTCCGTATCACTTTCTTTGCAAAATAAATCATTTGTGCAAGTTTTGGTTACCTTAAGTTCATTTCTGGCCCCTTTTAATCGTTTGAGCTCTGTATCACCCAACCTGCTCATTATACTTTCACCATCACCTCTCCACCGCATGGCTTGAAGAAGTTGCACTCTAATCCCGGTTCTGACACCATGTCGCTCGTCGAGTTAGGATAAAAAAGATGAACAGTTGTGGGTTCAGTTCAAACAACTTTATTATATACAAACACATCAGGATTGAGGCTTAGTAACTTAAACTTTAACTTATAAACAGACTGACTACTGCACTCATACATGTTAACACTCCGGCTTTTCTCTCAAAATGGCACTGCTGCCTGCACGTGCTCACTATTTATATGGACATCCCTACATCTGGAAATGCTTCTTAAAGTTAAATACACATGCTCATTTCTACAGTACAAATTCTGATATATATTTTTTTGTTGACCTACAGATATGTCTTATAATAGGGAGCTATTTGAGATATGTCATGATTTCTTGTGAGTTCTCATTAAAGTTAAATAGTATATTGTATAACATGCACCCATAACATTGCCTTATATTACTTGCTTAAAAATGATTTGCAGGTGCTGGCTGTAAGCATATTATGAGTAACTGATAGTCTGACTGATTAGGGATCTTTTAATAGTGTGATAGTTATACATTTACATCTCCACTTTATCTTTTTTATAAATGACTAAATAGTGGAGAGTAGTGCTCAAAAGTTGTGTGAGCTTGTAAAGAAATGTGAATGAATCTTATTTAATTAACTTATAAATCAAAGATCCAAGAAGAAGCTTGGGTCAGTGTCTGATTTTCAGTCATTTAGATATGGCCGATACTGACTGCTGGTGCTGTCCGTGGGGATCGAGGGAGATGACTCTCCGGATGTTGTTGGAAGTGTCTGTATGGTGGCCTGGATGTTTTTAGAACCAGCAGCAATTATGGGAAGGATGTATTTTAATTGTGCTAGCACACATTGTCACTGCTCTGCTTTCTGGAGAGATAGAGAAAGAGAGAGCTGTGATTTTTTTTTTTTAATGTAAAACAGTTATTTATTGATCTTAGTGTTTTATGTTAATGTTTAAATTTTCATTGCTAAATCCCTTGGTAGCAGAAGTGTGTCATTTGGCTTGTTGCTGCTGTTGTGGATGCTTATGTTATGTGGTGCTATGCCTGGCTTTTGTTTTGTTCTGAAAATTATTGCTTTTTTTTTCCAAGGACCCTACTCTGTTATATCCATGATGAAAGTATAATGGGATCATTTTCTAGTTGCTTTGTATAGCTATAAGTGAGTTGTCAGACTGGTACATAACCACGTGATTTGCGTAATGTGTTATAGGTAGGGGATAGCTCGCCATAGAGTTGGTTTATAAACAAGGAGAGAACTGTTGTGGAAAGCACTGTTCTTTCTGGGATACTTGTACAAAGAAAGATCTCTGGTAAAAGAGTAACACTTTCAATCTATGCTGACGACAAAAAGTAAAATGTCTTCTCCATTTCTGGTGCTTGTTACTAAAATTTCTGCATTTCTCAAAACAGATGCATCCTTGATTGGCGGTGAATTGATGTTGATTCCTATTAGTGAATATTCTCTTCCACTACTTATTAATACTAGCAGCAATACTTCCAAGCTGCATATCAACTTGAGTAAAATTTGTAGATTTATGATTAATTCCCCAAAAGGTGAACACCACTATCTCTAGAAACAAAAAGCTTGGTGAATAATAATCTAACATTATTCTGTATCTCCCTAAGAATGATGCATGCATTATTTCCAGTGACTGGCTCAGGGCCTTGGCTCGTATCTCCCTAAGAATGCTGCATGCATTATTTCTAACATTTAGCTCAGGGCCTTAGCTTGTATCTCCCTGGGAATGCTGCATGCATTGTTTCCAAAGATTGTCTCAGGGTCTTGGCTCATATCTCTCTGAGAATGCTGCATGCATTATTTCCAATGATTGGCTCAGGTACTTGGCTCATATCTTCCTAAGAATGCTGCATGCTTTATTTCTAATGATTGGCTAAGGGCTTTGGCTCATATCTCCCTAAGAATGCTGCATGCATTATTTCCAAAATTTAGCTCATGGCCTTGGCTTGTATCTCCCTGAGAATGCTGCATGCCTTATTTCCACAGTGAAGACATGGGACATGTTGGTCAACTATTGCAATTTGATGCAATACAATTCACTGTTTTGGTAGTTCAGTGAATAAGATGCTCAATGTAAAGGGGTTGATGATTGGGTATTCAGTGTTATGAGATTTTGATAATGTAATATAGACCTGGGAATACACAGTTAGAGATTATGGACTGTACCAGCACTAGATCAAATGCACTCCTGTGTCATCTGCACACTCCCTTTGGCTGCTGTAGAATCACATGCCTTTTTCTTGTTCTGTGACAAACAGTTTGCAAAAATTCATACTTGCCTTCATGTATTTCTGTGTGCAATCTGAGTCCTGCATTTAAAAAAAGGAGTTGTGCACCCTCTTACTCAAGTTTATGTAAGGAGCTGAATTATCTAGAAGACACAAAAACTCAGGCCTCAAGATTCAGCCCTGTACCTGTGAAACACACCCTGAGGATCGAGTATCTTTGGTGGAAGCCTGAGGATCCCTGGGTTAAACATGCTATTCAAGCAGGCAAGAGTCAACCTGTCTATGCCCATTTACTCCAAGAAAGCAGAAACCTTCAACAGGCCCCCACCTGAGTGGGCAGAGTCTCTTATTAAGCATCCTCCTTCTGACCTCTGAGTTCTTTTGTCCAGTGTAGGCCCCAGGGACCTCAGCATTTTGCTACATTGTATTGGGACCCTGGGGCACAAGGGCTCTTGTCAGTTTGTCTTTTTTAACTTCCATTTTCACCTAAAGGAAATGCTGGAAAAGCTTAAACACTCCGTGAGAATAGATACCCCTCAGTCTGAGAAGGAATGTTTCATGGAGTCTCTTGTCTACAGCTTCCAAAGCGGGTGGTGGGCTCCCACGTCGCCCTTTATAATATGAGTATGTAAACTCTTTGGCTACGGTCATAGTCTCATTTCTGTGCCTCTGCAGAAAGTCATGGCAGATATTGTGTTCTTTTAAGCAGGACCTCATCTTCCTGTGTTATGTACGTTTGGACTTACCAGTAACAACATACATTATATTAATAAAGTTTGCACACGATACAGAGTTGTCCATTAAGGAATATGTCAGATGCAGATATATTATAGGATTCTTTAAATGAGTATGCACATCGGTTGAAGGATAATGTTAATAAAATAAATAACATTAAAACCAATATTGTAACGTGGATAAAACAATTTCTTCCTGATTATTACTTGAGTAATAATTCATAGGTTCATAGTTTCATAAGTGGTTACAAGTCTAGCCATGTTATACCTGTGTTCGCTAACTGACCTTGGTTAGATGGCCGTTATTTGCAGAGTGAGTCTATGATCAGCACCGACTGCCCCTGTGCCTGAGGGACATAGGTGCCACCCCTGGGATAAATTTACGGTCTCCCATTCAGTTGTCAAGGTTGCGCTTGAATAGATTCATTAAGGAACTCTGCTTCATGGGAATTGGGAGTTTATTCCAGAGGAGCAACAGTCTATGGGAGATTATCTGTCTCGCCAGCATGTCTGTTAATGTCACAGGCTAGGTTGAGATCTCTGGAGTGAGTGACTCTTGTCCCATATGATTTGCGGAAGTGCAACATATCTATTAGGGCAGGAGCAGAGCCTTCTCTATAGGCCAGGCACAAGTCACCTCTCAGCAGCCTGTAAGATACAGAGTACAGTGACAGGACTTTCATTCTTTCCATGTAGGTTATGTTTTGAAGGCCCTGAATTTTCTTGATAAGAAACCTCTGTGGTCTCTCAGGTGCTGTAGGTATCTTTTGAGGTACATGCAAAAGACAGCATTGTACTCTATTAGTGGTCTGATGAGGGTGGAGTACAGAGCAGTTATAACATCCCTAGTACTGGAACCGATGCCCTTACTTATGAGATGTGCAACATAGAAGGTTTTCCTTACCACTGTGGACACACAGGTTCATAGGTAGGTACTAGGCTATTGGCCCTAGGGCCTATATAAGCCTTGCCAAATGTACCCTGGCTTTCGCCACCCAAGAAAATTGGCCACTGTTGAGCAGAGCCACAGAAGTGATCCCCGGGGTGAATTTCCTATCTCCCATCCAATCATCAAGATTTTTCTTGAAGAGTGCTAATGAGGAGCTTTGTTTGATATAGATAGGTAGTTTGTTCCAGAGTATGGGAAGTCTCTGGGATGGGAATCTATCCCTCCAGCATGTTCTGTTTATTGTGGTGACAAGGTTTAGGTCCCTAGAGCGTGTAGCTCGTAGGGATTGGGATTTCTTTAAGTGGAGCATGTCTAAAAGCTCTGGGTTTGACATAGCTTTGTGTGTTAGGCAGAGATCGCCTCTGAGTAGGTGATATGCAACGGAGTAAAGCTGCAATTTTTTGAGACGGTCTGCATAGGGCATCTCTTTGAGGCAGGTAATCCTCTTTGTGAGGTATTTCTGTGGCCTTTCCAGTTGTTGTAGATGTCTTGTGAGGTACATACCAAAAGGGGCATTGTACTCTATAATAGGTCTATAGAGTGACGAGTAGAGGGGATCAATGACCTCTTTTTTCCTGGATGAGAAACCTTTTGTGATGAGGTGTGCCACATAGAAGGATTTCCTGACTACTGTGGTGATGTGATTATCAAAGGAGAGACTACTGTCCACCTGTGTCCCAAGGTCTCTTATCACACTTCGGTGTTAAGTAGACTACCACCTATGTGGTAGTTCATGGGTACTGAGTTTTTACCAAAAGGGATGACAATGCACATTTTGGCATTGAGCTTGAGGCCATGGCTTTGACACCAGGCATCTGTCTCAGCGAGGCCCTTTTGTAGGATGTCCACATCTTTTGGAGTTTTGATTATGGCTTCTAGTTTGCAGTCATCTGCGAACTTCATTAGTCAAAGACCTTCTGTGTTGGCTTGTACATCAGAGAAGTAGATACCAAACAGGAGAGGACCCAGAACTGAACCCTGTGGTACTCCACTTGTCACTGGTCTGAAGTTGGATTTGGAGTCTGCTCCTTTCACAGTGTGGGTTCTGTCAGTGAGCCAGTTGGCAACCCATCTTGTGACATAGGCATTTATACCTAGTTTAGTGAGTTTATCTATAATTTCAGAGTGGGGGATGGTGTTGAAAGCCTTGGCGAGATGTAGATAGGCTGTGTGAACCACCTTACCCTCATCTACGACTTTGGTGACTGCTTCAAAGTAGTCTATCAAGTTTAGGAGACATGATCTGCCTTTTACAAACCCAAACTGGGTGGGGTCCTGAGTTTGGAGATTACCAATGTCATTATTTATAAGTAACATGATGATACGCTCCATAGCCTTGCAGACCAGGCTTGTTAGGCTAATGGGGCGGTAGTTTCCAGGGTCTGTGGTGGCTCCCCCTTTGTGGAGTGGGATAACTGTTGCTGTGCGCCATTCAGTGGGCACATAGCCTGAGGTGAGGCTATGATTGAACATGGTACTTAGGTGGGGTGCCAGTTTGTTCTGTAGTTCATGTAGAACACAGCCTGGGATGTCGTCAGGTCCCATGGATGCTGTGTTCTTGGCTTTGGATAGTGTGTTTTTTACCTGTGCAGCTGTGATTACAGGAACTTTGTATTCTTCTGGTATAGAGATGGGCCCTTTAGGGGATGACAGAGGGGTAAAGTTAGCACTGAACCTATCTGCCAGGATGTTGGCAATATCAGTTGGTTCTGTATATTTAGTGCCATTGTGCTGTAATTCAGAGCAGATCCTGAGTGTTGCCATTGAGATTCTTGACATAGCTATAGAATGCTTTGTGGTTGTCTTTAGAGTCAGTGGTGATTTTGTTTTCATAACTAGCTTTGGAGGATTTTATGAGGGATCTCAGCTTCTTACTGAGGCTGGCCAGGGAGTTTCTCCAATCATGGGATTTTACTCTTTTTTGCAACAGTTTCTTTCTTCTGTTGTAGAGTTTGTTTATGGCAGGGGACCACCAGATTGGCTTCCTTTTTTTGGAGGATAGCATCTTGGTTCTGTTAGGGATTTCACGATCCATGCACTCGTGTAATTGCTTATAAAGTGCATTTGTGTAGGACTCAGCAGTCATACCTCTATTGTCCGTCAGCATAATGATCGAAGTTTAGATTGCTATTAACCTGTGTTCCCAAATGTCATATCACTGGGTTTGAGCTTATGGGGGTGCTGTCAATATTGTAATTTGCAGGGACTTTCTCTTTACCAAAGGGGATAATAATGCACGTTTTTGTGTTCAGTTTTAGTTCATGGCTTTGACACCAATCATTTGTCTGTGTTAGCCCCTTTTGTATTATGTTAACATCGTTTGGTGACTAAAGGATTGCACCCAGTTTGCAATCATCAATGAACCTGGTACGCCACAGGCTGTCTACTTTCAAATGGACTTCTGAGAAATAGATTCCAAATAGCAGAGGGCCGAGCACAAATCCTTGTGGTATGCTACTGGTAACGGGTCTACTGGTAGAAAGGAAATCCCCAACTTTGACAGTATGCATTCTGTTGGTGAGCCATTTGGCTACCCATCTAGTGAGGTATGGGTTAATTCCCAGCTGGAAGAGTTTCTAAATTATACCTGAGTGGGGGATTGTGTCAAAAGCTTTGGCTAAGTCAAGATAAATGGTATGTACTGTTTTGCTTTCATGCAGGGCTTTGGTGACCTTCTCAAAGAAGTCCACCAGGTTCAGTAATCATGACGTACCCTTAATGAAGCCAAACTGAGTCAGGTCAAGAGTCTGAAAGTCACCTGTGTCCTTGTTGATAAGGTACATGATGATTCTTTCCATGGCTTTGCAGATAAGGCTGGTTAGGCTTATGGGTCTATAGTTCCCAGGGTCGGTTGATAGACCCCCTTCGTGCAAGAGGATTACTGTTGCTGTTCTCCACTCCACTGGAACAAAGCCAGTGCTCTGGCTGAGGTTAAAGAGAGTGCCAAGTGGTTCCACTAGGACTTGTTATAGATTGTTTAGTAAGCAGCCTAGGATGTTATCTGCTCCCATAAAGGCCATGTGTTTGGCCTTGGAGAGTGCAGATATGACCTGCTCTTTGGAGATACTAGGTAGAGGACTGGTGACTGGTATGCTTTGGGATATGGCTAGTGGGAACAGATTGGGGGGAGTTTGCAGCAAATCTGTCAGCTAGCAGGTTGGCAATTTCCTCAGGTCCAGTATGAGAGGCACAGTCCACTATACGTTTGGCACATAGTTGGGTGTTCCCTTTTAGATTTTGGATATAGCTAAAGAATGCCTTATAATTATCCTTAGCTAGGGACGCTAATTTTGCTTCATAACTAGCTTTAAAGGACTTTACAAGATATCTGATTTCCTTGTTCAAGCCTTGGAGGGTATTCTTCTTCTACTGAGTAAGTTTCCTCTTGGTCTTAGACATCAGTTTCTTCCTTTTATTGTATAACCTATTTATACTTGAGGTCCACCAGTGTGGCCTGTTTTTTTGGGAGAACTTGGTTTTGATAATCAGGTAAAGCCAAGTCTATATAGTTGCATAGGTGGTTATACAGGGCATTTGTGTACTCCTCTGCATAGGAGTCATTGTTGGCAGTTTTGCAGGGGGTTTGAAACTTTTTATACCATTGGCTTGTAGGCTGTAGTTTGCTTTTGAGAAATGTTTCAGTTTTTTTGCTCCTGTGGGCATGTCAGCTCTGATCATTACTTTGAACAAGACAGATTTATGGTCTGACCTTACCAGGGAGGGCAGAACACAGGGGGTAATGCAGTGACCCCCCATGTTGGTGAGTACCAGGTCTAGAA
>NC_056750.1:68695184-68865184 GCF_019279795.1 Protopterus annectens | reverse complement strand
GATGGGTTAGCTTGGATGACATCAATTTTTGTGACCTGACCTTCGGTTCCTAATCCCCATTGTCAGAAACTAACAGAATTTAGCATCTCTCTGTGAAAAATACATATCTATCAGATGTTTGCAGATCCTGGAAGTCATAAAACAATAAAACACTTCTACATCTCAAACCTAATAATTACTTCCCTTTCAAGACAATACAAAAAACTTCCAGCTCTAGACATTGTGTCTACTACTGCATATAAACTGAGAGATAACATCTTCTGTTTATGGCCCAGTAATTATAAAAAACAATTTAATCTCAACTATTTTCTCTGAATTTATTTCAAGTTAACCTACTGTGTTCCAGTTTCCATTAAACATATATACCTAAATAGTCACAATAGTGCAGGTACATTCCTGTTCTATTCCAATAGAGCATGCTGTGGTTACATTTTAGCTCAGTACTTTGCACACACTTCTGTACAAATTATGTCAATATTCACAAATGGCATAGAATTATTTACAAAATTCCTGATAGCTGGGCTGGCAGTGTGACAATAGCCATAAACAACAGGGGGACAAAGGCCCAAAAATAAGGACACATTTTACAAATTGCTCTTACAAACTTAGAGAGTTGATAAAATAATAGGTTTTGAATTTTCATGAATGCTCTGAAAGGTATGAATCCTGAAACTCAAATGTTTGTCATTATATTCTGATTTGAATCCTCAACAATTTGCCAGTGATTTGCTAGAAAATTACAATTTTATGAGAAACAGACCAAAAATTTGAGGAAAAAATGGACATTCTGTGAAAATCTGGACAGTTGAGAGGTATGTTCATCTCTCTTTCTGTCTATTCTCTCGTTCTCTCTCTCTCTTTCTCTGTTTCTCTGAATTTTTATCCTTCTCTCTATCTTTATCTATATTTCTCTCTTTCTCTCCCTCTCTCTTTGCCTCTGTCTTTCTCTCCATCTCTTCCTATTTCTCTGTCTCTCCTTCTGTACTTCTCTTTCTGCCTCCTTCCTTGTCTCTCTCTGTCTCCCCCTCTCTCCATCTCTATCTCTCCCACATGAGGATGAAAAGACTGGACACAACCACCACAGCGTATATAAAATCCAGTTTAATAGATAAAAATGAGCGCTTTCTCATGCTCCACTGGCATGCTTCTTCAGATTTAGTATACATTTGCTACAAAAGACACTTAAATAGTAAAAACTTGATTAGGTAATTGATTAAATATGCAATAGAAGGGTGGAGTTTTTATCCACTTAAAGACAATATATTTGAAAGGCATTACTAACTGCTCAAAAGAGAAAATACAATTTAATTAATATACAATGTATATAAAAACATGTTCTTATATAATAACAAACAAACAAAAGGACAAGAATGTATACATCACCCATTTTGCAAAAACTCATTCTACAAAAAGCTTCAAAAATAAGCTTATTGTAACATAATACCTATGCCATTTATATTACATAGTGTGTGTTCATTCACTAAAATGTATATGAGCGCTTATACCTATCTGAAACAATTTATTCCTAGAAAAAGCAGATATACCAGCAGCACAACTAAATATACCAAATACATATGTATAATACAATAGACTAAAACTATGTATGAGCATTTACTAAAATATATGTGTATATATACCTAAAAGTATGCATATAACTAATGACTACTGGAACAATACAAAAATACAAGAAACATATATAAATAAATAAATGAATAAATGAATAAAACAACAAGCTGCCAAAAGGTGTAAAACCCAACATTCATTTAAAACATTTGACATTGAAAACAAAGACATAGTCTTTAAGTGGATAAAAACTCCACCCTTCTGTTGCATATTTAATCAATTACCTAATCAAGTTTGTACTATTTAAGTGTCTTTTGGAGCAAATGTATGTTAAATCTGAAGAAGCATGCCAGTGGAGCATGTGAAAGCACTCATTTTTATCTATTAAACTGGATTTTATATACGTTGTGGTGGTCGTGTCCAGTCTTTTCATCCTCAGTGTTTTCCTTTTCTGGGACGTGTACCTTTGGACAGCAGCTGTACGTGGATATTTCCTGATCTCTCTTCCACGTGGTACGGATGACTTGTGTATGCATTACCATCATTCACAGTGATTCTGCATTTCATCATAAAGTTCACAAAAGACAAATGAAGCGCCATTCCCACCAGCTGTTGAATGGTGAAGAAAGATGTGTCTTTAGGCACCTGTTTCCCTGGTGATACAAGAAACTTTCCAGACATAAGCCAAGGATATTACCCAGTCACCAGTGGTTAGAGTAGCAACCTAGACTGCCTCAAAGCTTGGCTGCTGATTTAGGTCGGTCCCCTAATCACCAAATGGAAAACATTTTGCATTTGGACAGGGTAGTAGTCTGCGCTCCTCATTATTTTAAATACTTTATTCATCATTAAAACAGGCAGTTCTACAGAAGCAGCTAGACACAATCCAGTCTTACAACTTCCCAGTACTAGTGTATCAGTTCGACATTATCTTTTCAATCAGGCAGCTAAATGTCCATTTGTGAATGTGACAATCAAAGCCTGTTTCTACAGAGGAGTTGGTGTCTCCATCACATGCTTCCATAATGGCTCCATTGCAGAACACCGTGTCATGACCAATGCATACTTTGACTAAGTGTTATTGTCTCAACCACAACTCTTGGCATCAGGTATCCTGGACTCGGGAATAGGGAGATTCATAGGTGAATGTCTAATGTATTCATCATATTATGTCACAGCCTGTGTTAGAGATAGGCGGAGAAGGTGATCCAGCCATTAGACCTAAAGAGAGTGCTGTGTAGAGCAACTGTTACAGTAAGAATATATTTGTTTTCTTTTGCAACATTTGTATTGCTCTAGTAAAAAAGTATCACTTCATCCTTTTTGCTGAATGTTTCATCACAAATATCAGTACCACCTTTTTCTTGGTATTGAGATACTTGGAAGCAGTGTTTGCTTGGTCACAAATTGAGCATTGATCTGCAAACAAACTTAATTTTGTAGGCTTTGGCTTGACTGTTTGTAACTATGTGCATACTGCATGTTTCCAAATATATTTCTTAACCATGACAAAATAACTTTGGTACCGGTAAAAGATACCTGATTATCAGTGAAAAGTTTAAAAAACAGTGGTGAAGTGAAATTCCCGACCCAGACATAAAATGCCCTTTACAAAAGAACCTGCTATGCATTTGACATTTGGTCCCGTTCTTACCTTCTGTAAACACAGAAGTATCTCGGTAAACTAAACATTTACACTGTTACAGAATATTTACACAGTAATTGTGAGTTAGCACAACAGAGACAGAGGGCAGGCAGGGGATAAACACAAAGCATCCTGCTGATCTCTGCATTACTGGGCCATGAAGTAACTGCTCATAGGACAGAATTATCCAGTATATGTGGATATCCTTCAGTAGCAAGCCATGTAGGATGGAAAGTTATTTTACAATCTAATCAGTGTAGTTTGTGTGATTTGCTTTAGTGTGATTTGTATTTACTGGAGTTCATCAAAACTACAGTGACTTACATTGTGAAAATACAGTGATGATCCTCAGCAGGATTTTCTCTTCTCCCCCCTGTAGTAAGACTATGGAATTGGTGTGTGTTTGTGTGTGTGTGTGTGTGTGTGTGTGTGTGTGTGTGTGTATATATATATATATATATATATATATACACACACACACATATATATATATATATATATATATATATATATATATATATATATGGGAACACTTTATATAATTGAATTACTGAAATCTCGAATTTCATATGGTCGAAACCATATGATCGAGGTTTCAGTAAATCGAATATGTAAAGTGTTAAAAAATAAAACCTTACTTATATTAAAACATTACGTGCACACAGAGGCAAGGATTCCTGTATGGTCTGTGTGCACGTAATGTTTTTATCTTTTCTGCGGTGTTGACAGGAAGTGGGAAATCTCCCTTTTTGCGCTTCCGCATACAGCGCAAAATGGGAGATTTCCCTTTTCCCCACTGTAGCGCAATCTAGGAGTTGGTATATTTAAGTAGGGGGGTGTGGGGGGTGCAGGGGGGCAAAGCCCCCCTGCAAAAGCGGTGTTTGAGTTTTTTTTTTTTTTACGGTTTCATTTCAGAAGTTCGAGTTTCCAAAACTCGATCTTTTGGTCTCGGTTATATGAAATTCAAGATTTTGGGGATTCAAGCTTCTGAAGTGAATCCATATATCACATACATACATACATACATACATACATACATATAGGAAAGGGGGGGGCAAGCTTCCTATATAAGGGTACAAGGACAGTGTGTTTACCTGTGTGTTCTTTTTGTGTTTTTGATTTACAGTGTTCTCAATATACAAAAATCATCCTAGGATGAGTTAGCAAACACAGGTAAACCAGGATAAAACTTTTCTAGGCATTGTCTCATGTTAATTTGATGTCTCCTGTAACTGTGATAGTAGGCTATAAGTATTGTACTATAGATTTGCTAAAAACAATGAGAAATCTTGCACTTGAAGTATTCAGACTTTCCTGAAATATATCCATGTTGATTCTTGTATTTAAACCCTGTAGTTCTATCTCATGTACTCATGTACTCTGTGGTCTTCTTTCCTCTCGCACTTTAAATTACTTGGTCAGCAGGACCAAGTTTGCTTGTTTCCCGCAAGCCTTTACATTGATGTTTGATGAATGGATTTCTAGTTTGCATCCTTCCAAATAACCCAACAGACAGATGTTTACTGGGACAGAGCTGACTTTGATACAGAAATCAGTGGGTGTCTTTGCTGGGACAGAGCTGACTTTGATACAGCAATCAGTGGATGTGTATTGGGGGGGGTGACTAGTTTGTGTCAATGGAAGTTGGATTTTGACACTATTACCACTACACACAAAGGCTCTTCATAGTGTTGGCTGACATCTTGGTGAAGAAATGCCATGTCATCCTTTAACAATATGCCAATTGGACAAGTGTGGTCCCTGATGTGGCAGTGTAACCTTGCATTCTGCAGCCAACCTTACTGAATATCTGGTCCTCTTTTCCAGCTCTTCCTTCCTTCCTTTTAGGATGTCTGAAGCCCTTCCCCATTTGCCCTGCCATTTAAAATGCCTGACCCCATTCAGAATTCACCATTTCTTTAGGGCATCTGACCTCCCTTACTTTTTTAGCATGCTTGATGTTTTTCACCTAATTTAGTGACTATGTCTGCTGTCCCCTAATTTCCTTTCCTTAGATTATCTGATCCCCATCTCCATCTGCCCTCACTTAGAAAGTCTTACGTCGCTCTGTCCAGCTTCCCTTTCTTTACAATATCCTGTCACCCTCTTTAGACAGAATTCTGCTTTAAGACGTCTGTTTAAACTCTTGCCTGTTTTTAAGAAGTCTTTTCACCCTTGTCAGCTGTCCCTCTCTTAGGAAATGTGAACACCTTTCCCTTCTGTCAGCATATCTGCTGCATACACCCCCCAAGACATCCTTCACAGTGTGTAATCCCCTTCCTTTTATTCACTTATTTGATTACATTTCACTTTTACCTGCTTTAGAATACTTTAAGCCCCACTCTTCCCCAATTCACCTCTTTTTGATCCACTTTCCAAGGTGATCTTCTTCCTTTTTGATGTCCAGCCCCTTCCTCAGTGACCCCCCCTTTTGGTCACTGATGGCAGGACATTAGCTTCCCCCAGTTATCTACTTCTAATTCCTTGTCCTGTGTATCATATGCAGTAACCCCATGTGCCCCATTGTCAGGTAAGTCTTCCTCAAAGGTCTATATTATATCATCGACCGCTTAGCTTGTCGAACACCAAAACAACAACAACAGCTAAGGGTCGAAAACTTACAATCTCAAATGGCCAGTTAAGCAAATTCTTTCATCAGGAAAGAATTCAGTTGACCTTACCAAACTAACATAAACTTCCAAACCCCCCCTCCCCCAACTAAATATACCAAGTCCGAAATCGCTCTACATTGGGGAAAGGGCAAATTACCAATAATGGCCAAGCAAATTCTTTCCAGATGTAAGAATTTGCTTAACTGGCCATTCAAGATTGTAAGTTTTTGACCCTTAGCTGTCGATGTTTCAGCATTCGACCAGCTAAGCAGTCGATAATATAATATAGACCCTTCTTCAACTGAGGAGGTGGCTGCTTTGCCTGTGATATTACACACTATAGGACTGGGAGCAGGAGGAAGGCAGGGCCCATCATGCTGCACTCAGCCCATCTTTACTGTATCCTACATTTTTGCGAGCATGTTTGCAGTGATTCATATGCACCTCAGCACATACCCATAGATGTGATGCAGAGCTTTAGCTCATGCACTTTTTGTGTATTGACTACTGGTGATAATCAGATGATCTTTACTAGAACATAAACACAGAAATGATGTACCAACTCCCTCCCACCTTACAAGTCATGCCAAGAAACTATAAGAGATGGTTTCAGGTCCTGTTCCCTTGCCATATACAAGTCACTGGTGCTATAGGTGGACATCTTGCAGCAGCAGGCTGGCCAACTTCCCCTCTTCTAAGATGCCTTGTTTCCCTTAGCCAGCTGCCTTTCTTTTATGAGTGCGATCCCCATCTCCAGCTACCACCCTTTTAAGATATTCACCCTTCGCATGTGCCTCTCCTTTAGAATGTATGATTCTTGTTTCTTCTTCTCTCCTTTAAGATGTCCGATCTGCCCCTCATCTACTCTGTTATTGATCAGATTCACTTCTCAGACACGGTCACTGGTGATGTAAGTAGTGTCGCTATGGTCACTGATGAAGTAGGCATTGTTACTATGGATGCACTGTAGTACCATGTGCGCACTTTCATTGGTCAGGGTAATGCAGCATCATAACCGAATGCTTTGTACGTTTGTTTCAAATGCTAATGAAAGTATGATGCCGTCTGTGATTTGCTGCTCTAACAAAGTTTACTTATTTTTTTCAGATTTTCTGCTTCAGAAGTTTTGCTTGTATTATTTTAATCCTTATAATGAATTAAGGAATGTTTTTTTTTTTTTGTTTTATTTTTAAGCATTGCTGCGCTTTAATCAGTCAATACTCGTACACAGGCATGATGCAGAGTCCCGCAGAAAAACAGTTATGGAGATGAAGAGAAGGGTGTTAGAAAACGGCAGGTGGCCTCAGGTAGGTGGCTGTGGATTCTGTCATAGAATAACCAATTTTACATTTCCGGAGCTTTCATGTCTGTTATGTTTATTTGTTGTAAATTCACTCATCCAAGTTAAAAAAAATGATAAGAAATGGAAAGAAAATCACTAGATAGAGAAATATGTACAACAGGTGATTGTTAAAGTCAAATTGACAATATTCTGGTCAGTACCTGCTTTTCAAAGTCCTGTAAACTGCTCCGCAGAATCAGCCAGCAGAATAATTAAAAATGGCATCATTAATAACCTTACAAGTCATGCCAAGAAACTATAAGAGATGGTTTCAGGTCATTATGCATAGCCACAGTTATGCTCTTTAAAAATATAGCACCCATACTGATATACCTATGGTATAAATATACAAAGTTTAAATGACCTTTACAAAGATCTTACATGCATTTTATAAATGTTAATATTGTGATGCAGTCCAATCTCGGAAATGAGTGAGCAAAAGAGTGGTCTTAGCAGTCGGTTGGTGATCTGGGTGTGCTCTACTGCCTGAGCTGTTACTTCAGTTCTGTAATCATAGGCTGCATATGTGATGTACATGCTTCCACCCTCACACCTTATTCTACGTGTTTGATGTAAGACACCTACACCTGAACCAGGAATCACCAGCTCTTTCTAGCTGTTTACCCCTTATGTTGTTGTGCAGTCCTGGAAATTTTTCACAATTAGTCTCTTAAGATGCAAGTCATCCAAGTGTACCTACATTCTTCTGATTACTGCCAAAATGATCTTGAAAATTCGGTCTGTTCATCACCACGCTTTCAGAAAAAAATAAGGCTTTCCTGTAATCACTTCCTCTTTCAAAGACTAAGGCATTTGGTCTGATACCCTCTTCCCCATCATTTACCAGAGTGTCCATTCAGTGTTTTTCTTACTGTCTATTATTGTTGTGATACATATAATACATGATTCCATCAGATTTCTAAAATTATTAACAAAAACTGGTCTGCCTTAAGCTGTAACAAGCAGAATAACTATCTGCTAGAAAACAATTTGGATTTAAGTATGAAGGAAATCTGAAACAACAGTTTTGTTCTATAGATAGACCAAGGTTTGGTGAGAACCATTAAAAAAAAAAAAGATAAACATATCCAGGCTAAGCTTGTTATTTTATAAGTACATTGCAAATAAACTAGAGATTTTTCCCTCAATAACAGAAACAGTTTATGTATTTCCTGAATACCTGAGCAGGTATTTGGCTACATGCAGTAGATGTATTGTTTTCTATGTAGGCTAATGAAACAGCGGGTCTATATTATAACAATGAACGATCAAATGATTGAACATTGCTATATCAAACTCTAAAGTTTGAATTCACAAGACATCGAACAACCAGAACAGCGATTTTTTTCCCAGGGAAAGAATTTGCTTATATGCCGCTTCATTATTTTGCCTTTTCAACATTTCAAGTTCGACTAAGACGCATTCGACAAAATGCATCTTCGGTTATCTGATAGGAACCCAAAACAGCTGTCTTATATACGGACTGACAGAACACTATTCTGGTATTAGGTGTGGTGCTGACTATTGGTTAAGTGAAGCATTCCACAGAAACTTCCACACAACACCGTCTCATGTTTAGATTCATTGGAAAGACTGATCCAAATCCCACGGGTAGAGACCAGCTACTGAAAACTGATCGACTTAAGTATAGATAGATAGATGATGTTAAGGAACGATAAAAAAAGGCATGCGTTAAACACCACTGATAATAATAAACCACTGCTGAGGAAGAAATGCACTGTTGTGAAATAATATTTACGTGTATGTTTTATTTGTACTTTTGCAAAGCTTGTATTTTAATGTCAGAATTGTTGAATGTATTTCAAACTGTATTTTAATGATTGGCTGGTCTGATTAGGTGATTGCTGTATAAACTTTGATGTTCGGTTATGTTTTTATGCATCTGATCAAGTGGCTGTAATGTGAAAGCTTATGCTGCTTTCTTAATAAAAGGTTTTGTAGCTCCAGCCCTTATGTGAAATTCTCTGATATATTTTTTTAATTTTTCCTCTTTGTCATTTATATTTCATTTATTTTTTTTTCTGTGTTCAGGACTGCACTTTTGCAAGAGTGTTTTGGTAGGATGTCATGCAACTGCAGTGTCAACATGGAAATCATAAACCTTCATTAGCCTCAGTACATTTAACGTGATACCTGCTTTTGATGGCATGTTAATAAACACACAAGTAAAAGCTAAATGTGTTAGAAAATTAATTCAAGGGTTAATCCTTTATCCTTTAGTAATGAATTATACCTTATTTTATAGTCTGGATCACATCTGCGGGTATTTGATGTGGCTAGAATTGGATGACAAAGTGCAGTGCCTTACTTACATACTGATGGAGGAAAAAATCTAGATTTTTTTTTGTGGGAAATGCTAAAACCTGAGCTCATGCCTAACAAGTGCCACAGATCATATAAGTCCTGTAAAAACAAAATCTCATAGAATCCACATCTTGCTGCAGTCTGCCCTTGCTATCTAGCATCCCAGTCATCATTTTGAGTTACAGAACTGCAAGTCATTAAAGGTACACGGGTCACACTTTTTAAGTCTGCTTTTGTTCCTACTCAAGTTGCAGCAACTCAAGAGATGCCATATGCAGATATAGGCAGATGCAGAGGGAAAGCCTCCACAAAGACACCTGCAAGAACAGACTCAAACAAAGTTTGACTTCTGCAGTTCTGGCAAGTTACAGTTCTCTGACTCAGAATATAAGTTGGGAGACATTTTTGCAGACAAAGTTAAAAACCCAGCAAGCTTGACCCATTTTCAGCTTCTGTCTAACACCACCAGTTACCATTTGCTACATTGTGTCCACTGTTGTCTTTTTGAGACATTTTTTACACCATCAGCTACCATTTGCTACATTGTGTCCACTGTTGTCTTTTTGAGACATTTTTGTTACACCATCAGTTACCAGTTGCTACATTGTGTCCACTGTTGTCTTTTTGATACATTTTTGTTACACCACCAGTTGCCATTTGCTACATTGTGTCCACTGTTGTCTTTTTGAGACATTTTTGTTACACCATCAGTTACCATTTGCTACATTGTGTCCACTGTTGTCTTTTTGAGACATTTTTGTTACACCATCAGTTACCATTTGCTACATTGTGTCCACTGTTGTCTTTTTGAGACATTTTTGTTACACCATCAGTTACCATTTGCTACAGTGTGTCCACTGTTGTCTTTTTGATACATTTTCGCTTACTTGTAGCTGATTCTTCTTGTTTCTAATTTCAGGTATTGGTTTTCCCAGAAGGCACATGTGGCAATAAATCTGCTCTCCTTCGATTTAAACCAGGTATGGCCTTCACTTGTAGTGCAGAATCTACAGTGATGGGTGAGATGGATGGCTGAATGAGAAAGCCTGATAGAGACTTACATTTTTTCAAAGATTTTTTTTTCACAGAATACCTGAGATGATGATTAAAATGAATGATAACAAATTACCCTGTACTACAGTTGGATAGTGACAGGATTGTGTAGTACCCTGGTGCATCAGTTCTAGTCATATTTAAAATTTTTATTATACCTGCTACCTCATCATTAAAAAAAACTCCCAAGTGTCACAGTTTGCCTCTTTCCCAGTGTACTTTCCTGTGCCTGACCATGTCCCCTGCTCCTCTGAACCCTTGTATTAACTTATACAGCACCACATTCACCCGATTATTGTTACATCAGAGTGATGCATGCCAAGGTGTGAATTCATCATAAACACAATTTTTCCCATTTTTCTACAAGGAATCAGGGTGTCGACTGTTGCAGTCCCTCTCGAATCAGTGCCGTTCTCCTACCTTCTTTGATGGTCATGCCTGGCTGTTGCAGGCATACTTCTGAACTATTCAGATTTTCTCAAAATGTCCAGATTTTAGACTCATATTTTTTGGTCTATTTGTCATAAAATTTGTGTTTTTTTGGAAAAGTTATGAGGATTGAAGCCACTAAATAATAACATACATATGAGTTTGACTTAATATCCTTCAGAAAATGTATGTTAACACAAATCCTGTTATTCTATCATCTTTTTAAGTTAATAAGAGCAATATTTAAAATCTGTCCCTGTTTTTGGCCCTTTGCATCCCATTATTTTAGGCTTTATCCAGATTTCTTGCGCTAGGAGGTTGAGCAGTATGAAGGACTTCTCTCACACACTCTGTCCATCTCTTTGCTGGATGGCTTTGTTTCCTCTTGCCAACTTACTGTCTCTCTGAAATCTTCTTTACCAGATTGTCTTTGTTTCTGCACATGTACAAACCACTGAAATTACTCCTCTTTGATTTTCTCTGCAACTGGAGCTACTTTGGCTTCTGCTCTTATGTCCTCATTTATTCATCTGTCCCACAGTGTGCATCCTACCACTTGTGTCAGGCACTTCATCTCCATCACCTCTAGCTTCTTCATCTGCTCTGCCTTCACTGCCCAGGTTTCTGTACCATGCAGTAGTGTTGAGAACACCACTGTTTTATACACCTTACTTTTCAGATGTTTTTCATCTCACATTGCTGCAGTCCTAACACTTGGGTAGTCCGCTGTCCCAGTCGGCCCAAATACCAAAGTATAAGGCTGACGTCGGTCAAGGCGCATTAGTCTGATGTCAGGACGTCAGGGTACAAATGCGCATGACCGACGTCATATCCTCAGTCTTTTTTGCCGCATGGTCCGATGCAGAAGCAGTATTGCGAGTGCAGGTTGGCGTTCTGAAATTTTCTGAAGTCGGAGTTTCAGACCGAATCAAAGTTGGCTAAGTACCCCGTTGGGGAATATTTTGGTTTTTTCTTGCCTCAGTATTTAACCGGATGTCAGAAAAAGTGAATAACTGTATTTCTTGTGGGAAACAGATACCTCATAGGGATTACCATACCTTGTGTATACCTTGCTTAGGGCCTGAGCACGACGTTGTTGGATGTCGCTCTTGTGCTAGATTTAACAAACGCACTATTAAGAGAAGATTAGACTGTGCCAGGTTAGTTTTGGGAAGCGTTGTAATTATAAAATGCCGCCGGATGCTCCGGCCCGCTTCCTAAAAGCGCAAGGACAAAGCAGCAAAACCTAGGTTGGAAGAACCGCCTGTCCCGGACGCCGGTTCTTTAGAGGGCTCGTGGAGCCGGAGGTTCTGCCAGAAGTTTCTTTGGAGTCTCAGGGAGAGACTTTACTGTTACAAGATGTGTCCTCTCAGGAGGTAGGCCAGGCGGAAGGGGCTTCTCAGGTAGCTGTTCTCCCCTCCCTTCCTAAGGTGGTTAGGCCCTCCCTTCTGTTTCCAAGGCTTCTTCGAGAGGCAGGCCAGGTTTAACTTCAGTGGGTGTCTCTCCTAGTTCTTCAGGGTCTCTGCCTAAGAATCATATGCTTAAAATGGCAGAAGATTTGATTACTATGATTAGAGGTTCTATGCCCCCTCCTGATAAGAGGCCTAGGGTGGAACCTGAGCTTGAGAGTTTTGAGCAGTGTTCGGAGGCTTCTGAGTCTTCGGCTGAAGACTTACAGGAGTATCCTCCTTATTCTGATTCTGATGTAGATGATTCTACTCCTTCAGCTTCTCCTCCTGAGGATTTTTCTTTTTCAGAGACTCTTCATTCCATGAGGGAGCATTTTAAATGGGAAGGTCAAGATTTCTCTGATTCCAGGAAAAGGCTTAGGGAATTTTTGTTTCTACCCCAGCATAGGCCTTTAGCTATACCTCCTGTTCTGGATGTGGTGGAAGATGTTTTTGCAGAGGCTTCCCTGAACCCTGATTCTTTGCCTCCTGCCCCAGTTAAACTGGATAGGTATTATAGGGTGCCTGAAGCTCATAAGTATCTTTTTAAGAGTCCTAGGGCAGACCCAGAAACTGTTTCTCAGGGGCCTAAAGGTGTTAAGGCTTCTGTGGTTAAAAATCCTGTTCTTCCTGATAAAGAGGCAAGGGCTTTGGATAGATGGGGGAAGAAGGTGTATACTTCTTCCACTTTAGCCATGAGGGCTTTGAATTGCCAGTTCCACATGTTAAAATACCAAAATTATCTCCTTTCACAATTGAAGTCTAAGGTGGATGCTCTGGCGGAAGGTATTGAGTGTAAAGAGTTGCAGGATTTAGTTCATGTTTCTGAACAGGTGGGTAAGCATTCTTTGCAATGTGGTTTTGATGCTGTACAGGCCTCTTCGAGGGTGGCAGCCACTGGTTCTGTTCTTCGCAGGCACGCCTGGCTGAGGGATCAGAATTTAGCTGAGCATGTTAAGACAAGGATTTTAGATGCTCCGTTACAATCTGATGTGTTGTTTGGTTCGCCTGTGGAAGCAGTTTTAAAGAAAATGGAGGACAAGGCTAAGTCTATGCAGACTGTTAAAGATTTTTGCAGGTTCAGCCTCCAAGTTTAGTAGAAATTGGCCTACTAAGGGGTGGACATATCCTTCTTATGATTCCCAGTCTAGGGGTAGGTCTAGACGTGGTAGGGGCAGAGCTCAAGGTTCTTTTAGGCCTAGAACAGGAGTTCACCTGCTCAGTCTTCTGGTGAGGGCAGGGGTCAGTCCTTTCGTAAACAGACCCAATGACCTGCCTTTTCAGCTGCCAGAGCCTTCTCGTCTGGCAGCACCTTTGGGAGGAAGGCTAGCACTTTTCAAAGAAAATTGGAGTTTAATTACCCAAGACAGATGGGTATTGGATATCATTCACCACGGTTACAGGTTTTATTTCCATACCTTGCCTCCTTTCAAAGGCATGCCAGACATTCCTCCTCTACAAAGAAAAGAGGCTCACAAGCAAATTTCTCTGTTACTCCAAATAGGGGCCATTCAGCCGGTTCCTGTGCCAGAAAGGGGCCTAGGATTTTATTCTCGCTTGTTCCTAGTACCAAAAAAGGGGAACACGTGGAGACCAATTTTGGATTTATCTATCCTCAACACTTATCTGGACATTCCCAAGTTCAAAATGTTGACGTTACAACAGCTTTTACCTCTGCTGGGAAAAGATCACTGGATGGTAACTTTAGATCTCAAGGAGGCTTACCTTCATGTGCCTATCAGACTAAGTTGCAGGAAGTATCTGCTTTCGAGCTGGGAATTCCCATTATCAGTTCTCTGCATTGCCCTTTGGCTTATCTACTGCCCAGAGTATTCACAAAAGTTCTGGCTCCAGTGATAGCTTACTTCAGGCTAAAAGGAATACAAATCTATCCTTACTTGGACGACTGCCTGATTCTGGCTCAAGAAAAGGAAGACCTTTTTCAGCATTTGGAATATGTGATAGCAGTGCTAAGATGCCTGGGGTATTCTGTGAACGAAATAAAGTCCAGTCTAGTACCCTCTCAAGACATGTGCTTTCTGGGTGTGAGACTGAATACAGCAACCCAGATGGCCTTTTTAACCCCGGACAAACAAAAGAATCTTTCCCTTTACTTCCATCAACTATCTCTTCAGTCCGGGCTGACTGCAAGGACAGTCCTTCAAGCCTTAGGGTTCATGGCATCTTGTATTCTGGTGCTTCCCAATGCCAAACTGCATATGAGGAAGCTGCAATGGTATCTCAAAATGTATGGACACAGCACTGCCAGGATTTGGACACTGTCATTCAAATAATACCTTGCATTCAAAAGGAATTTTTGTGGTGGGCTCAGGAATGTCACCTAAACAAGGGACTCTCTGTGACCCGGCCAGAGGCGAGTCAGATTCTAACGACAGATGCCTCAGACATAGCTTGGGAGCTCATCTGAATGGAAAGTGGATACAAGACAAGTGGCCTGCCAGACTACAGCATCTACATATCAACATGAAGGAGATGTTAGCAGTCCAGTTTGCATTAATGGCTTTCAAGGAGTTACTTCTTCCAGGGCAGGTGTTGATTCTAACAGACAACACAACTGTCATGTGGTACATCAACAAACAAGGGGGAACACATTCTTATCCTCTATGCAGGCAAGCAATGATTTTGTGGGAGACTGCGCTCAGCTTGCAACTAAATCTTCAGGCAAGGTTTCTGCCGGGAGCACAGAACTCCTTAGCAGATGTGTTAAGCAGGCAAATCATGGATCCCCACGAGTGGAAACTGGATCTTCATGTATTTCGGAAATTGACAGTGTCATGGGGAACTCCAGACATAGATCTGTTCGCTTCTCCACTAAACCACCAGCTGCCAAAGTTTTGCACCTAAAAGGTTTCATCACACAGCTTGGAAAGTGGATGCTCTTTCTTTCAGTTGGAAAAATCTTCATGTGTATGCCTTTCCACCTCTGCCTCTCCTCCCAAAGGTACTCCTAAAGGTCAGACAAGACAAGCCAAGGATGATTTTAATAGCTCCAGATTGGCCTCGGTAACACTGGTACCCATTACTGAGGAGTCTGGTAAGGAAGCCTCCACGGCCTTTACCTTTGATTCCACACCTATTGTCTCAGAGGGACGGTCATCTACTCAATGTCAAGCTTCACTCTCTACATCTAACAGCCTGGCATATTCTGTTTTGAACCACAGCAGGTCTCAACTTCCTCAACAAGTTTTGAATGTGATTATGGAAGCCAGAAGACCTAGTACAAGGAAAGTGTACGCAGAAAAATGGAAGAGATTTTTATTTTGGAGTGCAGCAAAGGATTTGGAGGTTTCTGAGCCTAATTTGAGTGTGGCTCTTCAATATCTTACTGAGTTATTGGACAAGGGTTTGTCTTTCTCTTCCATTAAGATTCATGCTGCAGCAATTTCAGCTCACTATGATTGTGACCCACCATTGTTTTCTCATCCTTTGTTCAAGCAATTTCTTAGAGGGGCAAAGAATATAAGACCCCCACGTAGAGCTCCTACTCCTGCTTGGGACCTCAATTTTGTGTTGGAGAAACTTACTCTACAACCTTTTGAGCCTGCGGCTACTGCTGAATTGAAATACTTGTCATGGAAGACTGCTTTTTTGTTGGCCATTACTTCTGCAAGAAGGGTTTCTGAATTGCAGGCCCTTATGGCGGTTGAGCCTTTTTTGATTTTCCATAAGGATAGGGTATCATTACGTACTAATCCTTCCTTTATGCCTAAGGTGGTCTCTAGTGTGGCTTTAAACCAAACTATTCATTTGCCTACTTTTTATGCAGATCCCCAAAATAAGGGGAAAAGATTTTGCACACTTTAGATGTACACAGGCAGTTGCGTTATTATTTAAGCAGGACTAAGGATTTTAGGCAGTCTCAGCAGTTGTTTGTTTCTTTGCTTTGAGTTCTCAGGGCAAGCCTGTGTCAAAACAAACTATTTCTAAGTGGATTGGGTTTTGCATTGCATTTTGTTATTCCCATCATGGCAAGGAGATTCCAGCTGGGATTAGGCCTCATTCCACTAGGGCTACTGCCACTTCAACAGCATTTCTAAGGGGTGGCAACTAAGGATATTTTGGAGGCAGCTACTTGGAGTTCAGTGCATACTTTCTCTAAGCATTACCACCTTCCTCTCTACTCTAAATCTAGGGCTGGTTTTGCCACGGCTATTTTGCAGGGCATGTTGACAGCTCCTGCTTCTTTATGATTTGCCAGCCTCCCTTACCTCTGCTTTGGGATTCTACCCAAGTGTTAGGACTGCAGCAATGTGAAATGAAGAACATAGTACAGTTTTGTACCTACCATAAATGTAGATGTTCAAGATCCACATTGCTGCAGTCCAATTTACCTCCCTCCTTCCCTCTGTGTTTAGGGGTGGTTGTGTGGGTGGGGTTGTACTTTTGTAAATTTGTATATATTGTACATACATTTGGTACAGGAGTGTTTGGTGTTTTTTGGTTTTGGCCTTATCTTTTTAGGGTCTTCTGACATCTGGGGCAAGAAAAGACTGAGGATATGACGTCGGTCATGCGCATTTGTACCCTGACGTCCTGACGTCAGACTAATGCGCCTTGACCGACGTCAGCCTTATACTTTGGTATTCGGGCCGACTGGGACAGCGGACTACCCAAGTGTTAGGACTGCAGCAATGTGGATCTTCGAACATCTACATTTATGGTAGGTACAAAACTGTAGTTTTCTTAGGCATTCTTCTGAGATGCACTATCCCTGGTACAATGTGGCAGTTGGCTGCAGCCCCTCGGATTATAACTTGGATCTCCTCTTTCAGACTTCTCTTCCCTTACCTAGCCCTTCCAGATGCTTAAAGCTGTTATTGTTTTTTCCATTTTTCTTTCTATCTGAGTTTTCAGCTTCTTCTGATTTCCCCATTTGGTACTATTAAAACTGCTTTATCTGTACTCAGCTGCACCCCATTCAGTTTTGCATTCATTCTTCTATTGTTTGCTGAATTCCTTGTCCAGAATCTGCCTCTGTGTCACATTGTCTGCATACGACAGCTTTGTTGATCTTTCCCCTTTGACCTATTTGCTAATGTTGTCCATCTCCACTGTAAACAGGAGTGGGATCAGAGCTGAATCTTAATGTACACCCACTCCCACTGGAAACCCCTCTGTGAATCCATACACTGTTTGTACTTGTGTTATTTGGTCCTTGTACATAACCAGCACTAATTCAACCAAAGTTTACGGCACTTTGTACAATCATAGGACTGCCCATATCAAGGTTCAACTTACTGGAGATTAAATGTTAAGTAATTTCATAGCACTTTATTGGCATTACCTCATGATGTTGCCCATATCCAATTGAGCCTCATAGTTTAAATAAAAGTCTTGTTTATTGCTGGCTGCATTTTATATTTGCAGTCATTGAAATTGTTTGGCATTATGTATTCATAAGTAGTGGCTTGATGAAATTCTGGGAACTGTGGGCACTATTCATGAAGCACTGTGCACAGTTTAGTAGGGCTAGTTTGAAACGAACCTGCATACCAAAGCTGTTTGTGATTCATAAGGTAATATGCACAGTGTGCAAGACCTTGTACATGATTTTGCCCTGCTGTGCACACATGGTATGCCATTCATGTACCACCCACATAAGTGACCTCTCCTGTGGATCGCACATGATTTCCATTTAGTATAATATTACCATCCCTCCTGGCTTCAGTGGAATAAGTTATAGGACATGTGTAAAAACAGATGATGTTATTTCCATGTTGATCCCCCTCCCCGATTAAAACGTTGCTTAGCACAAAGAACTGAGCAGTATATCAGTGCTAAAGTTAAAAAAATAATAACTTTTTTCTCCTTTGCAAAGTAGAAACAACCGTACAACTTCTCTGTGGTGCAAGCAAACCTGCTACTACAATCAAACTTGTTCTGCCTACACCAGGCTCTCTTACTGTCATACTGTAGGGTTACCGTTTGTTTCTGTCTTTAAGCACAGCAGGGCCTATTTGGGCGGTTGTAACCTGTGGAAAATAAAACATGAAAAATTACAAATGTCTTGAGATTTTTAGGACAAAAAGTCTATCATAAGTTTCCCTTAATAGTTGTGTGAAAGACTCTGAAACACGTTAATATTATTTGAAACAACAGAAACTACTCACATTCTATGACAGTGAACTTTTATTCTGGCAAAAAGTGAAGTCAAGTCTTTCACACTTGTGGTGGGTATGCTTTGTCTTGCAAAATCTCATGTTTCTACCAAAATTGACCAGTTTGGATATTCAAAAAGATGGCAACCCTACCATCTATTGGTAGTGGACCTATCTCTACAGTGAACCACTCCTAGGAATGATGGGAGAGAATAGCACAATGGAGACAAGCAATTTATTACTGTATAATGTACCTTAATAAGTAGTGACACTTTACCTTATTTATTTGTATTTTTTAACTGTGGTACAGCTCCGAAGTCCTTGGACCTTTTTTAGACTCTGCTGGGAAGGACTGTCTAGTTAAGCGACTTACTCAGAATCGCATAGTAGGCAAATACAGGCTGAAGGAATCAAACCTTGGACTACAAGCAGCAGCTTATTCACAGGGCTTAGGTTAGTTCTCTGTGCTAACTGCTCCATTCAAGACAAATGGGTGGGTTGAATGCATTCAGTAATGGGGTACTGAGATTTTTGCCCCTAAATCACATTTGTTCATGAAGGTAGATAAGCACAGAGTGTAACATGCATGTTTATAACTTGTACACTATGCTTATGAATAGCAGGCCCCAATTGCAGTTCTCGGAATAGGAAAACTGCAAGTGCAAATTGCATGTTAAGGCTGAGGTTACTGTATTCGGGCCTCAGGATATTCCCCCTACTCTAAAATACAATAGTCCTCAAACTAATTCATATCAACAGTAGGGAATGAGGATGTACAGACCCTCCCCCAATGAAACATGGGCAGAAATGCTTAAAAGAATTAATGGTGAGTTTTGGGATATGGTGTTGTCTCAGTATTTATGTTTGAAAGTTTTGGGACTCACTTTTGGTGGGGAGCCGTCACAAATATTTATTTTAACTAAGTCTGAAATCTTAACTTTACAGGAGACTAGATCTTTTGTTTGACTCTCACAATTCTGAAATACAGTATTTCAAATGTGTGAATTTAGAGATTCCATGCTCAGTAGGTTGTTGGTAAGAATATTGGGTTAGGGAGTGTAGGGTACAAAGCGATCTGCATGGTGGAAGTATAGGAATGAGTCCTTTTCAGAAAACAGCTTCAAAGAGTTATTTTTATGCTGTTCAGAGTTTTATTCTCAGAATTGCATGTTTTTTAATTTCTTGTATTTGAAATAGAATACATTACTCTTCTTAAAGCAGTTAGGCACAATTCTCTGAATCGTGTTTACTGAAACTTGCAGATAACTGAAAGCACCCCCCAAAATTTTAACTTATAGTGCAGACTTTGAATCTTTTTCATGTTTAGTTGCAGTGCAGGGTGAAAGAACTTCTGCTTCCACATAAAAGTGTTTGGGTGCGTCCACATACTCTGAGATTATTTTGAAGCTGAAAACATTGTATGAATAAAATTCAGTTTCATTCAACTGTAGAGGACACCCTTTTTGCAGGCTAGTACACTGCCTGGACTTCCTTTCTATATCATCATCTCAAACTCAAAGTATATCCAGATTATTCCCAAAGATGGCTGTCCTTCTCTGGTGTAGCACAATCCACATAATTAATCCTTAATGCACATCAGGAGATTAGTTATTATGGAGTTACCCATCTGTCTTCTAGTGTTGTCTCAAGGCACATCTGACTGATGTAACCATACAAAGAAGTGTAACCCTCAATATCCCACACTCAGGAGAGATGTACTATAATTCTGAATCAATCACTGTACTGTATATATGCCTGTCACACACGTGGAGGGAAGATTATGGGCTAAGCCTTATCTGAAGAGGGCTTGATGATCAGCAGGCATGTGAAGAAATAGAACAGGAAAACAAGTATATTTAAAAGTCATCCATTTTGTTAACTGTTTGACCTCATGTAGGTCACAGAGGTAGCAAACAGAGCTGGATCGATCAGAATTCCCTATGACTAGAAGCGGTGTCCAACTTAACATGAGGGATCCCAAGCATTCCCAAAGAATCTGAAAGACAAAATGCCTCCAATGTGTCCTGGGTCTGCCCAGCAGCCTGTTCTATATGAAGCATCAGTGGGCATCCACAGTAAGTGCCAAAACTACCTCAACTGGCATCATTGGGGAGAGCAGGGGCTGTACTCTCAGGTCCTCCTCAATTGGCAGACTCATCACTGAGTTGCAGAAAGTGAGCTCAGCTACCCTGTGGGGGGAATCTTGTATATATCATTGCATTGTATCTGCAGTGTCATCCTTTCAGTCACTAAGACCATAGTTGAGGATGACTGACTGGTAGACAGTGCTTCATCATATGTCTCAGCTGTCACAGCTCCTCCACACTGCGCTACTACTGCACTCATACACTGGTCAGTCTCCTACTCCACTCTACCTTTACTCATCCTAAAACCCCATGATATTTAAACTTTTCCACCTGAGGTGGCTGCTTCCCCCTCACCTGCAAGGTACAGCCCCCTTCTTCCTGGGAAAGAGCCATGATGTCTGACTTGGAAGAGCTGACTTAAATCCCATTTGCTTCACATTCATGGGTGAATTACTTCAGTGGACATTTGAGATCCCATTCATTTGAGAATACTAGGGCAGTTTCATCTGCAAGTAACAAAGATGCCACCCACATGTTCCCAAAGTGGATAGTCTCCAAACTTTGAATGTATCTTGATATCCTGTCCATGCAAGTCATAAACAAGAGGGGAAGGCAAGGCACATCCTTGGCAGAGTGCTGAACCCATCTTCTATACAGTCAGCTGGAGATAAGAAGAATATGTTGACAGCTCTTAGATCTTGCTCACAGTGACTGAATCACATGCAGCAGCTGTAACCTAGGATACCATTTTAGTATACTATTCCCCACAAGGCATTCCTGGGCACATGGTTATAGCTCCTTTCCAAGTCCATGGAATGCATGTAAACAGTACTGGCAAACTCCCACAAACCTTCCTGTTTGGTGGCAAAGAGGGATAAACACCTGAATACCTATGTAGGTTCAATAAGTAAGTCAAGCAACTGACAGAGCATCAGGGAGGAATGGGTATGCCCATCCTGGGGGAAGGGTGGTATGTGGGAATTTATTGGTGGTGATCCTTGGTGGAGGACTAGGATGTCACTAGAGGAGGCATGGTCACTGGGTGGAAAGTGGGCCTGGTTGAGCTGCTACAGAGGGAAGGCAATATGCCACTTACTCACATTGCATGACCACCATGGTCCAAACCACAGTGCCACATGAGAATGGGGGAAACTGGTAGGTCATAATGCAAAATCCCCCCTAGATGTATGCTCAGACTGGCCAAGCGCACATTATTTAGGTATCCATGACTGGTCAGGGCATGGGTCTGCTCTCGTAACAGTGACAGAAAGGGGAGAATAAAAAAAGCTCCCTCAAACCCTCAACATATGTGGAATGACAATGATTTGATCTACTGTTCTGTGGACAGAATGAAATCTGCATTGCTGCTGACTCAGAGGCCTAATTTCAGTTTGTTCATTCTAGAATATTCATTTCCAAGGAGGCTAAAGACTCTAATTGACCTGTATATGAAGTCACCATATTGTCTCCCCTTTTTGAAAATGGAGACCATTACCTCAGTTTGCTAATCCAGACACATTGTCTCATCTTTCCATGCAGCATTGAAAGGGCACATTATTCTCAACATCCCAAAAATGCCTTCAGCATTTCCAGTCTGAGCTCATTCATTCAGACAGTAATTTCACTGGTCAAACTGGATCCCAGTCAGCTGGAGTTTTAGTCAGTAAACCAGAGGATTGCCCAAATATAGCTGCAAGTCACTGAAAGGAAAACTGTGTGTAGTTTGTGAATATGCACCTAAAAGCTGTAAACTGTATTTTGCCTTCTTAGACACTGTTGGTGATGTGTTTGGTAGGGTACCAGTAATGGATTCTGTAGTTTGCTGGAAGGCTTCTGCAGTCATGTGGGGAATAACAGAGGTATCTGGAAGGGTGTGTCTTGGAGAAACAGCTTATCTAATCTAAACTCAAGTGCTGCACTTCTGTGCAAATAATGGACTGGCTATAAAGGCAATGCATTCATGTGTACGGATGGTCGTAAATGTACTCTACCCCACAGCGTCTTGGACCAGAGGTCACTGATTGACTTTTATACTCATTTCATCAGACCCTATTGCTGAATGTTCTGGACACTCAGGACAAGAAAAGTGCTGAGCTTTAACTGATCATTGTGCAGTGGTGATTTGGGTCAGATGATTGTGGTGGCAACTGGACAGTTCTAGAAAATGTTAATGCCTAGTGAAGATGTCCTCGCGATGCACAACAGATATTTTTGTCTATATTAAGCTCAGCTCACCTCCAGAAGACCTTTTCCTGTGTACCTGGGGAGGTTAGAGGGCATGGAGTCTGAAAAGACCCTCTTTAAGACTTCTGTAGAAGAAGAACTGGCAAGAAACTGTGGCCAAAATGTGATTAGTTCTTGTCATGGCAGTAACTTCAGGATCCAGTAAAGGATAGCCCAAAAACCACAAAAGGATGGCCAAAACTAAAGACTAAAACAACAACAATCCCCTCGAGCATCCAAATAAGAGCCAAAAGTCCTACGAACACACTTTATTAAACAAATTAACGCTGCCAATACATGTTTGCGTTTTCGTACAAAACACTTCCTCGGATCTAAAAACCAATAACAGAATTACCTGTTAAATACTCTGACACCGTACCTAAACCAAAAACTATTGGTCAATTCAATAATTCAAAAAATATTTAAAACATCAAAGTACAGAATGTCATTTCCTTAATAAATAAATAAAAACTATATGCAGACATGTAAAGACATATTTGCTATATATCTTTCCTTTGTGTTTTACATATAAAATCTTAACTACCCAACCTAAAAATAGTAATAATATGTATTTGTTCTAAAATACATGTATATACTAAAAGTAAACTGGTGTTATTAAAAATGAATAAAACTTAAGTATGTGATTGCCCTCTAGTGGAATAAAGTGAAATGACATACAAAACTCCCATTACAGCTTGGCTGATCTTAATTTTAATACTGGTGTAATGGACAACATGTCATTTAAACCCGGCTCCTTGTTTACCTCTAAAATTATTTGCCAAAACAGTTCCCGGTGCTCTAATTTTGCCTCCCACATACCCCCCAAATTTCTTTTGGGACAGTTTCAAAGACAACAAAAGAAAAATTGGCTTGAATACATTTTAACTTATGACGAAATAGTGCATTCCTAGAATTGGCCCTACTGATCTCATAGTGATGTTCATATATTCGGGTCTTAAGTTTACGTTCAGTTTTCCCAATGTAAAAAGAACTACATACATTACATTTGGCTAAGTAAACTAAACCCTTACTATTACAGTTAGCATAGACATTACTCCTGACTTCCCTATTCCTACTAGGAATTTCAATAGAAGGAGCATTAACTATGTGGATACATTGGGAACATGTCCCACACTTGTAGGTACCTTTTCTTGAATGTGAACCAGAACGTCCTTTTGAACCCCCATATTTGAAAAAATTCTTGAAATTCAAATCTCATCTATAGATAAACTGCAAGGGTCCCACCACTGTTGGGTCAATATCTGTTATTTGTTGAAATTTTTCCCATTCACGACTCACTACCCTTCTTATCAAGTTAGAGTCGCCATTATAATCTAAAATATAAGAGTCTTTCCTATCTTTTGATTCATTAGTTAAAATGGGCGTTGCAGCTTGTGGATGATCAACCTGCTCTTGACCTAACATGGGAGCAAACCTACCTTTTCTCCCTTCATCAACCTCATTTACTACTCGCTGTACTAATTCTTTTGCATAACCCCTATTTTCAAACATTCCACATACGTTTTTACATTCTTCAGTATATTCCTCATCGTTGGAAGTCATTCTGCTAATCCTAACTAGTTGTCCCTTAACTAAATTTTTCTTCTGAAAAAAGGGGTGACCACTATTGAAATGAAGGTATGAGTTCGAAAAAGGTTTTTTCCTAAAGATTTTTGAACTAAAACTTCCTTCCACTTTTGAGATACTAATATCTAAAAAATTCAAAGTGTCATAGTCTAAACTATAAGTAAAGTCCAAAAAGTGGGTAGTGCTTTTAATATAATTCAAAAATTCAATAAACTTTTCCTCTGTATCAATCCATAGAATGCAAATATCATCCAAAAAACGTCTGTACAGGGACCAACAGGCCTTGAATTTGCTGTTAAAAATAAACTGATGTTCCCACCAAGAAAGAACAATATTAGCGTATGCAGGGGCACAGCCTGCACCCATTGCCACCCCTTGATTCTGTTTGTAAAATTCCCCCTCAAAATACATGAAATTGTTATTTAGTACAATTTCCATGAACAAGAGAATATTATTGAAATCACTCTGAGAAAAATGTCCGAATTCTAACATGTATTCCTCAAGCCAGTTCAAACCGGTCTCATGAGGAATACACCCATATAAATCGACAATATCAAGAGGGATAAAAATCAATGAGTCACTGTATTTATCAGAAGTTAATTGTCTAAGGAGGTCCCAAGAATCTTTTAATACTGCTGTACCCTTAAATGCCAAATCTTTCCGTTTGTTTAAAAAACGGAAATGGGTGTGTAATAGCACCCTCTGAAGAGACCACTAATCTCAAAGGTGGATCTGAAGTACTTATTTAACAGGTAATTCTGTTATTGGTTTTTAGATCTGAGGAAGTGTTTTGTACGAAAACGCAAACGTGTATTGGCAGCGTTAATTTGTTTAATAAAGTGTGTTCGTAGGACTTTTGGCTCTTATTTGGATGCTTGAGGGGATTGTTGTTGTTTTGATCCAGTAAAGGATACCAACAGTGAAACAAACCATTTTCTTAAAAAAATAAATAACTATGTGATTTTATGAGGGTGGGAGCATCTCTCGAATTGTATTCTGTTTTTGCTCCTCCCTGGCTTAATGAATATTGATACAAAAGAAAACTGGTCACCACTCAGCAAGAGTTCCAAAAAATACAAAATAGCAGCACAAAGGAACTGAGAAACAATCCAAACTGTGTAAAAAAAACAATGTAAAAAAAGTTTACTACAGCAAAGCATAAATCCACCAACATAAAACTTCCTTAAGAAAAATAAGCATTATTTTTATTTCTGAAGCAATATCATCATAAAATAAAATAGATATATTCTGATGTACTGCATTCCACTGAGCAAAAGGCATACCACCAACCCTAATGGAAACTGTTTATAATGCAGCAACTGGACTTTAACTAAGCATGTCAAATAATCCATATGTCAATCCCTTTAATTTATTAACAAAATTTTCAGGGAATTATAACATGATCTGATAAAAAATACAGCCTTCTACACTTAAAGACTTAGCTGATTGCCATCCATTTGTTCCCCACTCTTTGTGAGCTTGGAGGAGATACCAGACATTCTTTGAACATCTGTACAGTTGACAGGTACGTTAATTCAGTACAACACTCTTGCTGTCTCTCTCTCTCTCTCTCATACACACACACACACACACACACACACACACACACACACACACACACACACACACACACACACACACACACACACACACACACACACACTCTTCTTCTACTTTCACACACACAAACATTTTGCTTTCATGCATGCACTCTGCACTTACCTATTAATACAGTTAGATGCTGTCCCTTTCCAAGGCAACGATGGCAAATCCATACACGAATCCCTCTTCAGTACGAACACACACACACACACACACACACACACACACACACACACACACACACACACACACACACACACACACACTAATTCTTCGGAGTGAAATAACACAGTGGCACAAACACACAGATCCTACTTCGGTGTGAAAAAAATAAAACGGGAAGGGTGCTTTGGGTCATGCACACACCAACATTGCGGTTACAGGTCATGGGTGTGAAAAACAAATGAAAAAAGTGTTTTGTCACATACGTACACTGAATTTGCAGTTAAAGGTTGCAGGCTGCATGGAAGAGTTCTGAGGACCATGGTTTGAAAAAGTCTGCATTAAGATGTCTGCAAAATATGTATCTAGAGTAAAACCACACAGTCTGCTTCTGCTGAGCTGATGAGGTCATAAGAAGACCGAAACATGCATGTCCACAGCTAGTGGCATATTTGAAGATAATTTAATGAATGTTTCCATCTATGACTTTGATTCTGAAACTATGGACAATGATGTTGGTATAGAGAGTTTTTGCTATACTACAGGGTATGGCAAATTAAAGTTACCTAATTTGTCAGTGGAAAGCAAAATTGTACCTATGATAAATGCACCGCCATTGTATTATTTCAAAAAATTGTGTATAAGGAAATTTCTATTGCTTTCAGCAAGTTTCTGAAGCAGAATAAGTCATGTAATTTAACTAAGAATGAGTGACTTGCTCTGCAAAGCTTAAAACAGTTAAAAATGGAGTTTATATTCAAATGTGCAGATAAAGGTGGAAACTGGGTGATTTTGGATAAACAAATGTATTCTGAAATGATAGCCGACATACTGAAGTCTGAAGATGAATATAAATGTTTATTTGGGAAACCTGTAAAAAGTTATAATCAAGAACTTTTGGCATTATTGGAAAGGGGTGAGCGTTTGGGGTTTTTGTTTTATACAAGGGATGTTAATAAGTTATATATTAAGAAACAAATAACCGCCGTCATATATGCTTTACCAAAGGTTCATAAAAGTTTGACTAAGCCACCTGGAAGGCCTATTATTTCAATATTGGGTTCCTATTTAAGTAATGTTGGCACTTTCCTGGTTTTCCGTTTGAAAAATTATTTGTGCAAAGTTCCCGCACACATTTTAAATACACAAGATTTGTTGAATGAGCTGGCTAAGATAAAATGTCAAGGAGGTTATTACTGAGTTACTATCGATGTGAAATCATTATATACCAACATAAAACTTAGATGGGCTTTCCCATATGGTCTAGCAGTTAGGATTCCTGCTTTTCACCCAGGCGGCCTGGGTTCAACTCCCGCTATGGGAATGTGTTACATTTTGGGTTGGGAGGGTGGCCTAATGGTTAAGGTGTTTGCCTTACAAACACAAGGTGCAGGATTTGAATCTCACAAGGGATAATTGGCTAGGCTTAAAATGTCTCACAAGGGCAGTTAGCTTAGTACTAATCTATGAACCTATGAACCTATGGGGTTTGGAAGCTGTTATGGACATGTTGGGTGATGGACCCAGAACAACTTTTTTGATCAATTTATTGGAGTGTAGTTTAACCCACAACTATTTTTCCTTCAAAGATGAATTTTTCTTACAGTTAAAGGGCACAGCAATGGGGGCCTCGTATGTGCCCTCATATGCTATAATATACATGGGCTTTTATGAGAAAAAAATTATATATCGAACTATGTTTTATAAGAACAAGGTTCACTGATTACCTTATATTTATTTGTGATTTTCTTAATTTTTTTGAGACCCTAAACTGTAATGAACATGGTTTGGCCTTTTCCTATGAGTTAAGTAGGGAGGCTATAAATTTTTTGGATGTGACATTGTATGGAGATGGTGAAACTATAGGTTTTAAACCATACAGGAAAGAAACCTCAGTTAATATGTTTTTGCATGCAGTAAGCATGCACGCAGAGCACTTATTGGACTCATTACCCCGTGGTGAGTTTAAGAGAACGTTCGATCATACTAGTGATGAAAATCAGACAGTGGTCGAACTGAGTAATGTGGAGAGGAGAGTAAAAGAGAGAGCGGGCATACCGAGGGACAATTATTAAGATGTAAGCAAGCTGCGCTTGGGAGTGTTGTGTTAAAATCACACAGAATGTCAGTTGGTAATAACAATGGATTTAGGGATACAAACTCTTTTAGTGGTACCGATGTGAGTAACAAGTTCTACTATGTTACAAAGTTTTCTCCTTTTTCTGATATTTTAGTAAATATTATAAGGAGATTTGGCGTGTTATTTCTGAGGATGAAAATATAGGTCATCTATTCCCCAAACATGTCACATTTTCGTTTAGTAAAGGGAAAAGTTTAAAGGAATTGTTGAATCATAATTTTGTTGTGGGGCCCAATACTGATTTACTTTTAGGCAAATTCCGTTGTGGCCATTGCAGTATATGTAATGGAGTGAGAAATTTGTCAGGTTCTATGATTAATGGGAAATTGTTTAAATCTAGATATTACTTTAACTGCAGGTCAACAGGGGTGGTGTATATTCTGGGATGCACTTGTCCTAATACAAGATGGTGTATACGGCAAACCAAATGTATGTTTAGAATTCGAGTTCTTGAATATCTTGGAGATGTAAGGAATCATAATGAATTAAGTCCCATAGCAAATCACTTTCATGAAATGCATGGGGGTTTGGATTGTGGAATAATGTTTTGTGTGCTTGCAAAACCATTTCTACCTAGAGGGGGCAATTATATTAGTAAACTGCTTGAGTTGGAAACTAGAATGATATTTAAATTTCAAACTTTTATGCCTTTTGGCTTAAATCAGGATGTAGGAAATTAAATGGTTAAATGTTTCTGCTATTTATATTGATATTTATATAAATTGTATATGGATACTCTGTGAAAATATTTATGAATTTGTATAATTGTATGTTTTTGTATATTTATTAACTTCATATTTTTGTAAAAGTGTATGTGTTGCATATATTATTTATTTAAAATTATTTAATTGAATTATTGGATCCTGATTAAGAGGCTGTTTGTTACAATATAAAAGTCAGCTGAATTTGTTATACTGTGATACTTGAAGGTGAACTGCCGAGGTGCCAGATCATTGTTGCTGCTGAATAAAGAAAGCAAGATGCCGGTGTTGGTTTGTGTTTTTTGGACTGCATTTGGCTTTGTTGCCTGAATTTGTCCATAAAGACTTAAAGGGTTTAAAAAAATAACAAGTCTTAGACATTCAGAAGCCATATAGCTATTACACTTGATGTCCTTAAGGGATCATTTGCATATATCCCATGAGCCTCTATTCCTGGAGGTTTAAGGTATCACACAGTAAAAATTCTATCTTGGCTAGGCTTTTCTTGGGGTTTTTACTAACTGAGAACAACTCATAAGTTATCTTTATAAAAGTGTTAACTGTGTGACGAGGAAGCTGCAGCAGTCAAACGTCTCATTGTTTAAACTGGATGAGGGGTTGCTGGTTCCTGTGTCCTCAAAGCACTTGGAACCATCTGCCTTTGCTGGTTGAAACATCTCCTGGAACACATCATCTCTGCTTCTGGCACAATGTTAACCTGGCCAGTTTCTGTGCATTTCTAGCTATGGTAGGGCAGAGGAAGTCAGGAATTCTGCATACTGAGTTCTGTTCTACAGGAGAGTTCAAAACTATCTTTCTTTTGCACATTGTGGGGTCCACAACCACTAACACATGAACTGCCCCTTTGTACGTTTAGATGTGTATATCCTGCACTAGGCTGCTTATTGCCATTGGTTCGGTTCTTTCTGGATGGTTATGCATTTACTTTCATCCCTTTTATCTTTTTCACTGGGATGATGGACTTCGACCATTAACTTGACATTCCATTTTTCCTTTGTATTCCCTTCTCCAAACCTGCAAATTGACACATAGATTGGTGGAGGAGTCACTTTAGGTTTTCCTTAATTCAAGGTCATTGGAGTTCTGTAGAAATGCTTCTGGACATCATCCTCTTGCAGCTGTGGATAGTGTTTAGTTAAAAGCAGGGTGACCTTGTACTGAGGTATGGCCATGTGTTGAAGTTTGGAGATCTCAGCTGTTAGCAGATAAGACGGGTCTATATTAGAACATCGAAGTTTCACAACTTCGAATGTTCTAATATCGACCCTTATTCAGTGAACGCTGACAACATCAAACATGCTGAACAGCAAATTTTTTCCTAGGGAAAAAATTTGCTGTTTCGAAACACATGCACACAACACAAGCACACCAAACAAACAGCAATCCACACACACACACACACACCTAAAATCTTACATCTAACCCTACACTAAGCTGTACATACACCACTAACTATCCACTTACCTTAACCCGAACCCTAACGTCCGTCACTGTTGCACACTTACCTCACCCTAACCCTAACTCACCTACCCTGCCCTAACCCTCACGTTCACACAATCGCACACTTACCTGACCCGCGTCCTAACCCTAACTCACCTAACCAGCGCCCAATTGCACACTTACCTGAACCCGACCCATACCTTTCCACCACAGTGCTGAAAATAGCGAAGCAACAGAAACGGACAACCAAATTCTTTCCCTAGGAAAAAAATTGGTTTTCTGCAGCTTCGCTATTTTCAGCGTTCACTGAATAGGGGACGATATTAGAACATTCGAAGTTGTGAAAGTTCAATGTTCTGATATAGACCCAATAAGACCATGTAACAGTCTGCTTTAAGATACCTTATTAAGGTAAAAGACTATTTTAGGGATTGCAGACAGAGGGCTATGGGGTGCTTATCTCTTCAACACTGTGGATATACAATGGTGATGACAAAAATATCAGCTTCTCACTAGGAAAGGGCAAGTTAGTCATAGAAAGTGCTAGAACACCAAACTTTGAAATGGAGGCAGACAGACTCTGGACATGATCCTGAAGCCCAGATCTCTCCGTGTGAGTTGGATGACCAGGCAGCTGTGTGATGCATGAACAAATAATAAGACTTACTTCAGAGTAATTTCTCACATCACATGAGTTTGCACATATGCTTGTTCCCAGAGCATACCTCCAGAAAGCCTATCTTCTTAGTGGAATCTCACATTCCAGAGGAACAGAATATAAAGGCAGACAGAGAAAGTGGTAGAGATAGATATTATCTCCAAAGGATGGGAAGGAATGTTGCTATATGCCTTTTTTCTCTCCTCACTGACCCCTTCCCAACTAATAAAACTGAGATGGAATGAACAAGATTTAGGCATTTGAATATTGGTCTCACTAGAGACAATTCAAGTATAAATTCTAGGAACTCCAATATTATGGCAAGATGAACATCTTCATCTGAAGACGTGTCTTCTTGATTAATGCTGATTTAGTTATGAGACAAATCAGAAAAAAAAACAGGTTTCAGAAAATGCCAGAAAACCTTGTATTAAGGCCATTTGCAAGGCTACACAGGCACAAATGTATCAATTCCCCTCATTCTCTTAACATTAACAGTGTGACTGTCATACCTCAGACATCTTTTTGGACTTGGGCCTTATTTGACTCTTTCCATGTTTCAGACCTGTTAGCCTGCCCCTTTCATAATACTGTTGAAAGCAGAATTATGACTTAACAGTGATGACTAAGCCAATTTTTAAAGGTGATTCTTTATCTCAGGCCTGCAAGTGAAAACTTATACTTTGAGACCTGATTGCCAGAACTGCCAACTTTACAACTCTCCCTTTGAATTAGTTGTGTTTTTTTTTTTACTTATTTATTTTTTGTTCTACTATTGCCTGAAAAGCATCAGTTCTCCCCTATAGCCTGTCCACTGGTAGAAGAACCATCATTCAGGTAGAGCTGATGGGATGTTCTATTTTTAGCCCTCCCCCCATTAATCTAAGTCAGCCTGGAAGAGTGGTGATGGTGGGCCCTGTAACTCATGCACATCTGTGTGTGCCTGTCCCTGGTTACAGCAGAGGTAATGGTAGGCCCTGTGATTCATGCACACTTATGTATGTGTGCTAGTTATTTATTACAACACAGGTAAGATTGGGCCCTGTGATTTATGCACACTTGTGTATGTGTGCCTGTCACTTGTTACAGCACAGGTAATAATAGACACTGTCACTAGTGCACACTTTTGAATGTATGCCTGTTATATATTACAGCACAGGTAAGGGTAGACCCTGTGATTCATGTACATTGTTGAATATGTGCCTGTCACTGGTTACAGCACAAGTTATGGTGGGCCCTGTTACTTGTGCACACTGTATGTTTGCCTATCACTGGTTACAGCACAAGTTACTTGTGCACACTGTTTTATGTGCACTTGTCACCAGTTTCAAAACAAGTAGTGGTGAGCCCTGTGACTTGTGCACACTGTTATGTGTGCCTGTCAGCAGTTACAGCATAGATAATGGTGGGCCCCGTGACTTGTGCATACTGTTGTACCCCGTGACTTGTGCATACTGTTGTATGTGTGCCTGTCACTGGTTACAGCACAGATAATGGTGGGCCCTGTGACTTGTGAACCTGTTGTATGTGTACCTGTCACCTGTGCTGTAACCAGTGACAGGCATACTGTTGTATGAGTGCCTGTCACTGGTTAGAGAACAGGTAATGGTGGGCCCTATGATTTTTGCACACTGTTGTATGTTTGCCTATCACCGGTTAGAGCACAAGTTAAGGTGGGCCCTGTTACTTGTGCACATTGTTGTATCTGTCTCTCTCAATGGTTACAAAACTGGTAATTGTGGGAGTCTACTTCAAATGATCAAAGTTTAGAAACTTGAAACATCAAATAAAATACAAAATAAAAACAAACGTTTTCTTTAAATTGTTGCAAGGGACAAAGTCCCCTACACCCCCAACACCCCCTGCTAATTAAATTTACCAACTCCAAGCTCGTACTACAGTGAGGAAAACAGTTAATTTCTTGTTCCATGCTATACAGTGATCTCCATTTAGAATGTTTGAAACTTGGATCATATGGTCGTCAACTATATGGTGTTCGAAGTTCTGAAACTAAGATCATTTGAAGTAGACCCAATAATGGGCCCTGTGATTCATGCACAGTGTTGTATGTGTACCTGTCACCTGTGCTGTAACCAGTGACAAGCACACTGTTGTATGTGCACCTGTCACTGGTTACAGAACAGGTTGTGGTGTTCCTGCTCTGGACCTGTAATCAGGAAGCCTAAATGATCGCCACTGTCACTGGAGAGGGCCATTCACTTGGAACAAAAATGGATACACCCAATATTTCCAGATGCAGCTCTCTGCATTAAGTGCAATTTCCCTTAAGAGCACACAGGGAACACACTCCGTCATGGGTATTCTTAAAGGTTAAAATATTCTCTAAAGGACTAGCCACAATGAAAAGTTTAAATATATTTAATAAATAATAAAAGAACATGAAAATACTAAATATCTATTTACAATAAATACCAGGGTTTCAGACACAGGAAATATAAAAAATAACACAGTTGAACAGGTTCACACAGTTACTTAACTAATCTCACTATACTTTTCTGGCTGATCTAAAGAAGTATTATTCCTTGGTCACTTACTAGAACATGACAAGATGAAGTAGGTGAGGGTTCCTTCTCTACCAGGTTCCAAAAACAGACTGCAGTGAAACTTCATTAAAACATTATTTTAGTGATGGATTACAGACTCACATGCATTTGGTCATCTGACTACTGGTTCCTATGCAACCCTCATTGCTAGAAACTGCCAGGATTCTGGTTCCTATGCAACCCCATTACTAGAAACTGCCAGGATTTAGCACATATGTGTCAATAATACACACACATAGACCTTGCTAAAATCTGATGCAGCTTCTGGAAGTCATAAAACTATTTCAAACTTCTACCCTTCAAGAGAAGCAATTAGTTCACTGCTAAAGACAATACAGAAGGCTTCCCAGAGCTTGTTTTTCCAAACATTTTGTCTCTAGGTGCAATAAAGACTGCAAAATACAATCTTTATGTCCTAGGACCAGTAACTTAATTTCTTACTATTTTTCAAGGTCAGGTGGCTTGAGATTAACCTCTTCTCTTTCAGTATCCTCTGTTAAAACATATACATTTAAGCAGTTACAATATTACCTGTATATATCTTTTTCTGTCCAGCAGAGCACACTGCTGGTACATTTTCAACACAAGCATCTGTACAAATCAGTTTGATATACAAATGGCATATAATTCTTTACAAAATTCCAGCTAAATGTGCTGGCATATGTTACACTCCCCCACTACCCTACTTCTCCTGGCTTAGCTGGCAATACATGACATCATCACACAGGTAATGGTGGGCCCTGTGATTTGTGAACACTACTGTGTATGTGCCTGCCACCGGTTACAGCACAGGTAATGCAGGACCCTGCAAGTCATGCACACTTTGTGTGTCTTTCACTGGTTACAGAACAGGTAATAGTGGGCCCTGTGATTCATGCACACTGTGGCATGTGTACCTGTCACCTGTGCTGTAACCAATGACAGGCACACTGTTGTATGTGTACCTGTTACAGGTAACAGAACAAGTGATAGTGGGCCCTGTGATTTGTGCACACTGTTGTATGTCTCTGTGTTACTGGTTATAGTACAGGTAATGGTGGGACCTATGACTCATGCACACTGTTGTATGTGTGCCTGTCACTGGTTACAGCACAGGTAATGGTGGGTCCTGTGACCTGTGCATACTGTTGTATGTGCACCTGTCACTGGTTATAGCACAGGTACTGGTGAGCCCTGTGACTTGTGCACATTGTTGTGTGTGTGTCTGTCCCTGGTACAGCACAGGTAATGGTGAGCCCTGTGACTCATGCACACCATTGTATGTCTGTCTGTCATTAGTTATAGCACAAGTAATGGTGAGTCCAGTGACTCATGCATGCTGTTGCATGTGTGCCTTTTAATGGTTACAGCACAGGTAATGGTGGGCCCTGTGACTTGTGCACACTTTTGTATGTGTGCCCCTCATTGGTTGCAGTGCAGGTAATGATGGGCAATGTGACTAATGCACACTTTTATATGTGTGCCTGTCACTGGTTACAGCAGACTTTTGCATGTCTCCCTGCCTCTGGTTACAACACAGGTAATGGTGAGCTCTATGGCTCATGGGCATTTTTTTGTGTTTGCTGGTTACTTATTACAGCACAGGTAAGGGTGGGACCTGTGATTCATGCACACTGCCGTATGTGTGCCTGTCACTGGTTACAACACAGGTAATGATGGACACTGTGACTCTTGCACACTTTTTTATATCTCCCTGCTTACAGAACAGGTAATAGTCGGGCCTGTGATTCGTGCACACTGTTTTATGTATACCCATTAGTTGTGCTGTACCAGTGACAGGCACAATGTTGTATGTGTGCTTGTCACTAGTTACAACACAGGTAATGGAGGCTCCTGCAAGTCATGCACACTTTTGTCTGTGTATCGGTCACTGGTTACAGCACAGGTAATGGTGCACTCTGTGATTTCTGCACACTGTTGTATGCATGCCTGTCACTGGTTACAGCACAGGTAATCGAGGATCTTGCAAGCCATGCACAATTTTGTCTGTGTATCGGTCACTGGTTACAGAACAGGTAATGGTGCACTCTGTGATTTGTGCACACTGTTGTATGTGCGCCTGTCACTGGTTACAGCACAGATAATGGTGGGCTCTGTGACTTGTGAACACTGTTGTATGTGTACCTGTCACTTGTGCTTTAACCAGTGACAGGCGCACTGTTGTATGAGTGCCTGTCACTGGTTAGAGAACAGGTAATGGGCCCTGTGATTTGTGCACACTGTTGTATAGTTGCCTATCACCGGTTACAGCACACGTTATGGTGTGCCCTGTTACTTGTGCACACTGTTATATGTGTGCCTGTCATCAGTTATTGCAGAGGTAATGGAAGACCCTGCAAGTTGTGCACACTTTTGTATGTGTGTCTCTCACTCATTACTGAAAAGGTAATAGTGGGCCCTGTAATTCATGCACACTCTTGTATGTGTACCTGTCACCTATGCTATAACCAATGCCAGGCACACGGTTGTATGTGTGCCTGTCACTGGTTATAGAACAGGTAATGGTGGGCCCGGTGATTTGTGCACACCAGTGTACGTGTACCTGTCACCAGTTAGTGCAGGTAGTGGTTAGACCTGTGACTTGTACACACTGTTGTATGTGTTCCTGTCACCAGTTACAGCACAGGTAATGGTGAGCCCTGTGACTTGTACACATTGTTGTATGTGTTCCTGTCACCAGTTACAGCATGTACTCCTTTTTATGGCTGCTCATCTTTAGCCTTTACACTGCAAACCAGCACACAATGTGTCAGATCTGCAGTGGACCAGGCTGCCTTCCCTTACCCCCCTCCCGAAGATGAACAATCCAGCATCAACCGCTTACTCCCACTATACAATCTGACTCATGTAGCACTCAGTTCACTTATCTGTCTGAGGTCATCTAGGTCACAGTGTTGGCTTTATTCCTCTGTGCCATCAGGACAGGTTTTAACCAGATAGTTTGACAAAAATTTGTGTCCTTGAAGATATTGTTTGTGGTAACTGTCACTTCATTTCAGTGAATTTCAGAGTATCAGTTGTTTCTGTTTTAAAAAGTTTTTTTATGTAAATATGTTTTGTTGAACTGCTATTCATTTACAAGTATAAGCACAACGTAAACACTATATGCATGAATTAAAAAAAATAGCAACCAGAACAGTAACAGTATTTACTGTGTGTACTAAGTTCCCAAACCAAGTTCCTCCCTGTCCACTTTCTGTTTCTAAGGAATGGCTATGCTCCCCACCCTCTGAAGCTTATATGCTGTCTGTCACTAGCAGCTGTCTACCTCCAAGATACCATGGAGTAGTTACACTGTAACTTTCTGTGGCATAGTTTTGCCACATAATGTTAATCAGAGTAGAATACTTCAAATGTTACTAAGCAAACCCACACCATGTCTTACAAACACCTTCTAAAGGATGGGTTGATGCCCTAACTATGACCAAGATAATCCAAGTTCATGTAGCCACTCAGAAGCTAGAGAAGCCAGGTAGGAGGATGGAAGGAAATGTCCTTTTTCTGCTGGCTCACTCACTCTGGGATGGATTACCATCCATAATGTGTCAAGTCCCTGCTGATGGCGATGATTCTGTAATCTCACAAAAGACTGTCATCATTATGTCAGCAATAATTGTCTGACTTATGACATCAGTAGCTCTGCCCAGTTACGACTTACAAATAAATAATCAACTGCACATGGCAATGTGTGGTCAGTTGGAAGTCATACACAGGAACCAAAAAAAATAACTCCTTACAGATGCGTTACTGGTTTCACCCATTGCCACCTCCAAGACTGCCTCCTGAAACTCTACATACACATTCCCTTTTGCCACACCACTCTGCACTGGATGTCAGAGCATCCCTAAAGTTCTCATAGTGAACAGCAATGTATTCAACCAAATGACCATCCGTAGGGACTGATCATGTTTCTACCTCTTCAGTAATACCAAACAAGCGAAGACCTTGATGAGAGATGTGTTTACTCAGTGCTTCAGTGTCACTCTCAGGATGTAATTAAATATGCAGACTTCTAAGGAGCCTAAACTGGCCAGAGAAAAGCAATTTCCCATACTTCTACTGCAATAGTTCAAATTGCAAGCTTGTTTTGTTTCCCGTGAATAAAGACAGCTCATCCTTGCAGGCTGCAGCACATAGTGCTGCTCCAAATAACTTAAAATTTAAGTTATACATATGTTGGCTTTATAGGTAGAGGTAGTGGCTTTTTATCTCTGGTTATTAGTCGTTTTGCCTGGTTATGGAGTTGCTTGTATTGTAGTAAAGTTGAGGAGTCTTTATTTTTCTGCCATGATTTCTAGATTTTATCCCATGTGACTTCTTTGGTAGATTTTGAGAGCAAGCTTGCATAGTTATGTTTTATTTGTTTTTGGAAGGTGGGTGCTTGCCTATTTAGGATGTCTAGGAATGTTGAGTTAAAGAATTAGACAGCATCATTTTTAATTTTCCGGAACATACTCACTGTTACCCAGTGGGTTAAGACACCACTGTGACCCACATATGGAGCACTAAGTTGCTGCCCTCTCCTCTGTAGCAGGTCAAATGTTGCAGTATTGTTCTGGCCTATAGCCATTTCAAGTCTTTCACTTTCTTTCCCAATGTTTTATATTCTAGTCATAGCAGTTGTATCTGATTTTCCCACTACCTAAAGCTTCAAGGAATCTCAAAATTAAAATGAAAGCCTTGTTTTCTTTTTTTTTCCTGCTGTGGTACATTCCATTGTGAAGATGGGTGAAGGCTGGCAGCCTAGCCAGATAGGATTTTGTAGATAATTTTGTCATTTGTAAATATAAATATAAGCCACAGGCTTGTTCTCTTAAATGTGAAAATACTATATTGGATATTGAGCTGCAAACATGTAACAACAGTGCACTCTGCTGTAAGAAAGCTAAGTCAAGCATTTCATGAATGTTTTGATGATAAAATTCGGAGCCGATATGTCTAGAGGAAGGCATCCTGCCTATTCTTTTAAGACCAGAGTTAATGGCTAGTATTTGCATGTATAAACGTCCTTTATTGCTCTGGGTTCTGACCAGGTGCAAAGGATGTAAATGTAGTTTCTGTTAGTGTGGGAACATCAGAGAAGTGTGAAGAATGATGTCATGTGAAGAATGATGTCATGTGAAGCAGCTCTGTGTTATCAGTTTAAAGAGAGAGAATCAGAGAGCTCAGAGCATTTTGTCTTGAGATCATCCAACATCACCAGCACTGCCTGTTTCTGTATGTAAGTTTATTTTAGAACTGTGTTTTCTCTTAGAAATAGCTAGGAATTAGAAAGGTTAGACTAAGTGTTTTTCTGTGATGTCAGAACTTTTCTACAGTATTATTTTAAGTATTTCTCTGTGATCTCTGAACTCTTGACTGGCACTGTCTACTAAGAAGTATTGTCTTGTGTTTTTACTATTTATTATTAAATATTTTTAAACCTTTCAACTGTGGCTGTTTTGTGTAGAGATAATTTAAGCTCTAAAAGTGCATTACATGTATATAGTGAGACTGTACCATGTCACTCCAAATAAGTCTTGACTTTTAGGTTGCACTTACCATTTGGATAATAATATTGCACAGTAATAATTGGACACCCTTTTATGGGCCTTTGAGTAGCTGATAAATATTAGCTGAGTGGTGGCAGTGATTTCTACTGTATAGTCTGAGTAAAAGGGGCACAGCTGGAGAACCTGTGCCAGCCTTCCCCAGGAGTGTATGTGTAGATGTTCATCATGCATACCACTGCAGTCATAACAGATGGGTTCTCCTGCCGTCAGGCGGGTCCTCGGTCGGCCGAATTCCAAAGTCTAGGTCCAGCGTCGGTTGTTGTCACTTCTTCCCTGACGTCAGTGCGACAGGGGTATAAAAGAACCAGCCAACGCCATTTTCTTCAGTCTTTCTTGCCGTGCGGTGCCCGAAGCAGAAGCAGTTCGCAAGTGCTGGTCGGCCAGCTCCTGAATTTACAAAAATTTTGAAACCGAAGTCTTCTTGAAAGCTAAGTACCCCGTTGGGGAAAGTTTTCTTGCCTCAGACCGATGTCAGACAAAGTTAATAATTGTATTTCATGTGGGAAGCAAATACCGCATAAGGATTTCCATTCCCTCTGTATACCTTGTTTAGGCCCAGACCACGACATCTCGGTCTGTTGCTTTTGTGCTACATTTAACAAACGCACCATTAAGCATCGGGCGGAGTTCGCCCAGCATTATTTTGGAAAAACATTTAACTATATTATGTCGTCGGATACTCCAACTCCAATTTTGTCTAAAAAACGCAAAGATAAGGACCAACACACGAGGTCCGCGGCCTCTTCCGACACCACGCCAAAGCCGACTACACGTGGTCCGGTTCTCAGCGAGGCACCTACGCAGCCCCTGACTACCGACGACACTTCATTGGTGGTGTCTCCTGTGCCCGAGGTCGCAGGCTCCTCGGCCCACACCCCGACTACAGATACCGAAGCCACTCTTGGTGTTGAACCTCAAAATGTGGACAGGACTACCTCCACTCAAGGTGTCTTCAGACCTTCTTCTTCTTTTTCCATAAAGGCTTTCACTAAGTCTAAAGCAGCCATGTACTCTAAGAGACAAGCTACACAGGGCCCATCTCCAGGCCCCATGTCTAAAAAGCAGATGCTTAAAATGGCTGAGGATTTAATTACTCTTATCAGGGGTTCTCAACCCCTACCGGACAAAAGGCCCAGAGTGGAGGAAGAATCCCCCTCCTCTGATCAGGGCTCCATTATTTCAGAGCACTCTGATAATCAGGAACATTCTTGCTCCCCTTTTGAAGACTCTGATGCGGAGGAGTCCATTCCTTCTGTATCTCCCCCAGAGGATTACTCATTTGGGGAAACTCTGCATACTTTAAGGGAAAACTTCCACTGGGAAGGCCAAGATTATTCTGATTCCAAGAAAAGGCTTAGGGAATTTCTCTTACTACCTCAGCACAGGCCTCTGGCTATACCTCCTGTCTTGGACATCCTAAATGATGTCTACTCAGAGGCCTGCCTTAACCCGGACTCTCTACCTCCAGCCCCAGTTAAGCCTGACAGGTACTACAGGGTTCCTGACTCACACCAATTTCTATACAAAATCCATGCTTTTGACCCAGAAACCATCTCACAGGGCCCCAAGGGAATTAAGGCCTCCACTGCTAAAAATCCATTACCTTCCGAGAGAGATTCCAGATCCTTAGAAAGGTGGGGAAAAAAGGTATATACCTCGGCTACCTTAACCATGAGGGCCTTAAACTGTCAGTTCCATATGCTAAAATACCAGCAGTTTTTATTATCACAATTGAAAAGTAAAATGTCACAACCTGAACAACCAGACTTAAAGGAGTTGCAGGATTTGATGCATAGTGCAGAACAAGTGGGTAAGCATACCTTACAATGTGGTTTTGATGCTCTAGAGGCCTCATGTAGAGCTGCTGTTACAGGATCAGTCATACGTAGACATGCCTGGCTCAAGGAACAAACCTTGCCTGATCATGTCAAAGCTAAATTACTAGATGCCCCTCTTCAAAAGGATGTATTATTTGGTGCTAATGCTGAGGAGGTATTAAGGAAAATGGAGGAAAAGGCTAAATCAATGCAAACTGTGAAAGATTTTCTACAAGTACAACCCCCACGTTTCAGTAGAAATTGGCCTTCCAAAAATTGGTCCTTTCCAGCCACAGACAGACCCCAAAGAGGCAGATACAGGCACCCGAGGGGCAGAGGACAATCCCAAGGATCGTTTAGAGGCAGACAATGGCAAGCTCCTACACAAAGAGGTGGTGAGGATAGTTCGCAGCCATTCAGAAAGCAAGCCCAATGACTTTCCCCTTTGCATGCCAGGCAAGACTCAAATGGCAGCCCCCTTAGGAGGAAAGCTGTCATTATTTTCAAAGAATTGGCATATTGTCACAAAAGACAAATGGATCCTGGACATTATAAACAGAGGCTACAGATTCCATTTGCACACCCTTCCAAAAATGAGAGGCATGCCAAACCTGCCACACAATTAAAGGGCAGAGGCACAAAGATAAATCACAGATCTCATAAACATGAAAGCTATTCAAGAGTTACCTATGCACACAAGGTCAAGGTTTTTATTCCAGGCTATTCCTGGTACCAAGGAAGGGAAAAGATTGGAGACCTATTTTGGACCTGTCCATCCTAAACACATTTCTACTCGTACCAAAATTCAAGATGCTCACTCTACAGCAACTTCTTCCCATGCTGGGCAAGGAGTCTTGGCTGGTAACATTGGACCTCAAGGAGGCATACCTGCATGTCCCAATCAGACAAAATTGCAGAAGATACCTCATATTTCTTGCAGGTTCAACCCATTATCAATTCTCTGCATTGCCTTTTGCTTATCTACTGCGCCCAGAGTATTCACAAAATGCCTGGCATCAGTAATTGCCTACTGCAGACTTCAAGGGATACAAATATACCCTTATTTGGACGACTGCCTGATCTAAGTGGACAGCAAGCACATTCTTCTGAAACATCTGGCTTATGTAATAATGTTGCTGAGCTCTCTGGGATACACAGACAACAAAAAGAAATCGAGGCTAATACCCTCTCGGAAGATAATTTTCCTGGGTGCCAACTTGGACACAAATACCCAGATGGCCTACCTCACGCCAGAGAAGCAGGGGCAACTAACTCAATACTTCAGAGCACTAGCAAATTGCACCAGGCTGACTGCAAGGAAAATCCTGCAGGTTCTGGGATTCATGGCATCTTGCATCTTACTAATCCCATGTGCAAAAGCTGCATATGAGGAAACTTCAATTGTACCTGAAAAACATATGGCCTCAACACAGCCACAGTTTTGGAAACAATAATACCACTAATTCCATGTCTGCAAAAGGAATTTCTGTGGTGTGCTCAAGCATGCCAAACAAACAAAGGTCTTCCATTCAGCAAGCCTCAAGCAAATCAAGTCATCACAACAGACGCCTCGGACTACACCTGGGGGGCGCACATGACAGATCGGTGCATTCAGGGCAAATGGTCCCAAAAAGAAAAGCACCTTCACATCAATCAAAAGGAAATGCTAGCAGTAATAAATGCTATTATAGCTTTCAAGGACATTCTGCAACCAGGTCAACTATTGATAAAAACGGACAACACCACAGTTATGGTAGATAAACAAACAGGGAGGAACACATTCATATGCCCTTTGCAGACTGGCCATGTCACTTTGGAACATGGCCATGGACTTACAAATTGAACTACAAGCACAGTACTTGCCAGGCAAGGAAAACATGCTGGCAGACAACCTAACATGCTGGCAGACAACCTAAGCAGAAATATGACAGATCCACACGAATGGAAGTTGCATCCAAAAGTTTTTACAGAAATAATCCAAGCATGGGGAAGGCCAGACATAGATCTCTTTGCCTCCCACAAAAATTACCAATTAACAACATTTTGCTCAAGGATTTTCCATCCAAAGGCCTGAAGAGTGGACGCTCTCTCTTTCAGTTGGACATCAATGACAGTTTATGCCTTCCCACCTCTTCCTCTGCTGCCCAAAGTCCTATTGAAAACCAGAGCAGACAGACCAAAGATGATCCTCATTGCTCCAGACTGGCAAAGACAACACTGGTACCCACTCCTGAGGAGCCTGATGCATTCCCCACCATGAACCCTGCCTCTAATGCCTCTTCTTCTGACTCAGCACAGCTTCAAAACTCTTCACAGCCAGCTAAAAACACTCAATCTAGCCGCATGGAAGATTCCTTAGCATCACAACAGACCCTACTCTCCAAGGAGGTGCAGGATGTCATTTTGGAGGCCAGAAGGTCATCAACTAGAAAGGCTTACTCCGCAAAATGGAAACGGTTTTGTGCCTGGAATGAGAAAAAGAGCCAGGATCCTGAAAAACTGAATTTACCTCAAATACTACAGTATTTAGCTGAGCTGCTAAGCAGTGGACTTTCATTCTCCTCCATCAAAATCCATGCCTCAGCCATTTCTGCAGAATACAATACTGGTCTACCCTTATTCTCTCACCTTCTCTTAAGACAGTTCCTCAGAGGGGCTAAGACTCTAAGACCCCCAAGAAAACAACCAATACCTGCTTGGGATCTCAATTTCATTCTGGAAAAACTGACCTTGCCTCCCTTTGAACCAGCTGCCTCATCAGATTTGCAATATTTGTCCTGGAAAACAGCTTTCCTTTTGGCAATTACCTCAGCTCATAGAGTTTCAGAACTACAAGCTCTCATGGCTGTGCAGCCTTTCATCATCTTCCATCAGGACAGAGTTTCCTTACGAACCAACCCGTCCTTTATGCCTAAAGTGGTATCCAGGGTAGCTTTGAATGAGGCCATACACTTACCTACCTTCTATCCTAATCCTCAAAACAAAGGGGAGAGATTACTACACTCCTCGCATATCCACAGACAACTACGTTATTATCTGGACAGAACAAAGCCTTTCAGAAAATCAGAACAGCTCTTTGTGTCCTATGCTGTAGGAGCTCAAGGAAAGCCAATTTCGAAACAGACAGTCTCAAAATGGATAGCCCACTGCATACACTTTTGCTATTCTTTTCATGGCAAAACTGTACCCACAGGCATCAGATCTCACTCCACAAGGGCCACAGCTACCTCTGCAGCCTTCCTCAGAGGAGTTCCTACCAAAGATATTTTGGAAGCAGTCACTTGGAGTTCTGTACATACCTGCTCCAAGCACTACCACCTACCATTATACTCCAAAACTAGAGCATGCTTTGCCACTGCAGTCTTGCAGGGCATACTGGCTCCTCCGAGTTCCACCTAGTGCCTACCACCCCTTTCTTAGCTTTGGGATTCTACCCATCTGTTATGACTGCAGCTGTATGCACGATGAACATAGTACAGTTTTGTACCTACCATAAATGTAGATGTTCGAGTGCTAATACAGCTGCAGTCCAGGTTTCCCTCCCTCCTTCCCCTCTTGGGACAGGCCTATTGGCTAACACATCCTCATACAACCTGATTGTGGTATTCATTTATGGTGTATTTGCTTGCAACTACTGTATTTTGATTATATTGCACTGCATTATTACATAAATTTATGTATTGCCTTCCTTCTGGGGGCACCTGACATCTGGGGCAAGAAAAACTGAAGAAAATGGCATCGGCTGGTTCTTTTATACCCCTGTCGCACTGATGTCAGGGAAGAAGCGACGACAACTGATGCCAGACCTAGACTTTGGAATTCGGCCGACCGAGGACCCGCCTGACAGCAGGAGAACCCATCTGTTATGACTGCAGCTGTATTAGCACTCGAACATCTACATTTATGGTAGGTACAAAAGTGTACTTTGTATAAATTCTTATCTCAAAGTGTGTGTGTGTGTCAGCTACTTGGGCACTGATACGAAGCACTTGTTGGACAGAGAGGGTGCTGGAGGTTTTAGCTTGCCCAGCGGGCTGAGATCTAGACCCTATAGCTGTGCCAATGGGGAGTCTTATTGAGGATTTGGAGAGAAAGAGAAAAACCATCCCCAGACTGACTGTGATGTGTGTGTGCTCTTAAGTGAAATTGTGCTTTACTGTGTGTGTATTTATTATCCTTTCCCTATATGGACGCACCTCACTGGTGTTAGTGTTGAGGACTGAGGCTCCTTGATTTCTGGGCCAGGGCACGGCATCACATCTATCAAGGCTGATTTCCAAACCATTTAAGTGAAACTCTTCTAATCTAAAAGCAACTTAGTGGCCTTGTATGAAGTGGTGGCAAATCCCCCCACCACCACACTACTAATGAAGGCCCCTTGCTTAATAAATCCTCCAAGGCCACACATCCTTGGGGATGTAAGACTGTCATTAAAATGGACCGGTAGTCAAGTGGGAGTTTGCAAATCCCCTTATTTTCATTTGGGCCAAAGTTTGGTTATTGGGAGAGCCAAGGACTCTGGAGTAGCTTTTATTACAGCTTTTGGTCAGATCTTGATCAGGTCTTTAAGAAAATAGCCGTGATAATGGCCATATATCAAGTTGTACTAAGCCATGATAATGGCTACTGGTTAGATTCTATTGCAACTAGTCCTGATACCAGCAGTGGACAGAACCTATTAGCCCTTAACAACAGACATTGCAGTCTTTTGCCATTATAATGTATTGAGCTGTTATAACAATTTCTGGACTCTTGTTTTGGACCCTTCTACCATTTGGGTTCAAATCTTAAGGTAATAAGCCGTAGTTTTTAAGAACCGTATTTTCATGTGGGAGACATCTACTACAAGTGAGGTTAACAGTTGTTTGAAAAGAAGTTCTCTTGTGTTATGAGAATCACTGGTGTCTTATCTGACTTCTAAGTCCATCTGTCCATTGTTAATCAACAGGCTTAGTCACTGGATTCCTAATCTAGTGACTGACTTGGCTCTACTTTTTTTCTGAAGAGATGTAGACATAGCGAAGAGGAAGTTTGCCTCTCATTTCCACTTGTAGACTGTTAGCCATTCTGTGCCACTGTTTTTTTTAAGTTCACCAATTTTATCAGATTCCTAACACAAGATGAAGTTGCACACATTTTATGATTTAAAAAACTGTTGACATATCCAATCAATTTAATTTAAATAAGAAGTGTTAGACAGGAGCCAAACAGACAGCACATGTGTTCTAACCAGCCATTATGTAAATGTTTCTGTGAAGAGGTCTGCTTGGTCTTCTGTAAGTACTGTCTGCCTCTGTGATGGTCATTCCTTGTTTTCTTCTAGGGGGTAGTATCTGGATTTGCATGTTGCCAGTTCATCTATCTCCTGTTTGTTTCTAGATGCTCAAAACAGAGAAACCACATCCTTTACATTAGATATTGACTACTATTTGCAGCAGATGGACCAGTTTTTACTATTGTTTGCCCTGGCAAAGAGGTGCGGTGATCAAGCATACACAGTTTGTGTGGATTACATATTTTGTAATAGTCTGCAAGTAACACTACTATTTGATGTACTTCCTTTCATCTGAATTAAAGCACACTTGTATTGTTGGGAATGTGACAGACAAGGGCTCTGGTCTCATGATCCACTCTGCTGCCACCAAATATTATGGAGAGATGGTGAACCTTAGGAGCATATGGCAAATTCCCACTGCTGCTACAGATAATAGCCAGCACCATGATCTGCCACAATCAAATCAGCTTTACACTGACCAGCTGCATAGCAGAGTTACAATCGCAGATTCCTCCAAAACACTTACCCCCCCTTGCTCCCAGACCAGTCTGTTCCAGTGCTGTATAACCAACAGTAACTGAAATTTGTCCAGTTTTATTAAGCATGTGTAGACACACACACACATACACACACACACACACACACACACACACACACACACACACACACACACGCACGCACGCACACACACACACACACACACACACACACACACACACACAGTGTTTTCCAGGAAGGAATGATGAAAGATATGTCTCCAGAACCAATACAACCTTCGTTGGACATAAAGGCACATTCAAGTGTGGCCACTGCACAGCATGCCCACTGATTGACTGTAATAATGAATTTGAACATCCAAGGACAAAAAAGAAATACACCTTCAATGTCAAAGCCACTTGTATAACCCCCAATGTGGTGTACATGGCTACCTGTAAACTATGCCCTGCATTCTATGTAGGAAAAAACAATCAGGTGTTTAAAAATCGCATTTTGAGACATCAAAGAGACATTACCAATAAAGATCCACATAATGCTTTAGCAACGCATGCTGAAAGAAATGTCGGTCATTCTTTGACTTATAAGGTGATAGAGAATGTATATAGTGGAATAAGGAAAGGTGACATTGAAAATATTACTGAATGCAGGGAGAGTAAGTGGATTGTGAACCTCCGTGCTGATATTAAGCCAGGCTTGAATAACATCATTCCACTGAAACCTATACTAAAAGCTAGAAGACCAACTGTCAGCTAACATGGAGGTGTGTCTGGCTTAATAATTCATGACTGGTCACACCCCTCAAAAGCAAAAGGTATAGGAAATGGAACACCCCCAGCTGAGAGGAAAGAGGATTGGTGCATTTAAACAGCTGATTGACAGTGCGATGATTGAATGATTGTCTCAACAGTAAAGGAAGCAAGCACTATAAAAAGGAACTTCCAGTCCCAATCTCTACAATCTGAATAAGATACCGAAAGCGCTTATCGTTTGGAATACATAGGGACTGTTTTATTCTACATCAAGATTTTAACCTGACATGAAGATTTTAACTTTTCCTACAATAAAAGGATTTTGTATTAAAACTAGAAGCTTTCCTTTGATCTGTTAGACTGGTTAAGCTGTTATCACAGTTCATCACAGTCACATAGCAGCTACTACATCTGCAGTGTGGATACTTTGTATATCAGACCAAAATGATTGGATACTTTGGAGCCATCATTTCGCTATGGTATAACTGCATTCGCAGCGTGAATATCTTGTAAGTGCATTTAATTTAAGTACTGGAAATGTATGCAAGTTTTTTGCTATATATGTTGCATTTTTAAGTTTTATATCATTTAACCACACTACCTATTCTCCAAGAGAATTTTACTTCATTGGCCATTGTTGTACAGCGTTTCATTTTGAATTTTGTTTTTACTTGTTACTGATAGCTGTACTTTAGCATTAGGAGGTACCCTTTCTTTTTTTTTAAGAACACCATTTTAGTTTATTCTTAAAATGATATATATATGGTAGCAATAGCTTTAATCAGTCAGTTTTCAAAAAGTGCATGCCAGCTATCAGTAGGTCTGCAGAACTACAGACATAAGCTTTTGAAATTGATAGCATTTTTTACTTGAATTAAGTAAAATTAAGCATTATACTTTGTAAAAATGAATATACAAGCAAGTACATTTATTTATTTTTTATTTTTATTTAAATTTGTTGACCGGGAGTGTCCGACTGGATGTAGGTCCATTTTCAGCGGAGGCCCGGGGAGAAAAGCTCCACAGTAAAATAAACAGACAGTAGTTACATTGGATTACATAGCAATTAACAATTTAACATAGAAATTACTTACAACATATTTACAGATGAAGAACATAGTACATCAGTAGACAACTAGAATCTTTATCTGTGAAGTACATAACAGGCATTAACAAATGTAACAATGAGAAGTTCCTGCTGTATAATAAGTAGTAGGCTTATGAGCATCTGAGCTTGCTATAATCAAGGTAGTTAGTGGAGGTGAAAGAAAGGTAGTAGTTGGATGGGGTGGATGATATTAGAATGGGAGTTGCAAGGGCATAGCCAGCATGTTTTTAGGTGCGCTTTTAATAAAGTTTTGAAGTTGGTGCATGATGGTATGGAGGTAATTGTGGGTGGGAGTGAGTTCCATAATTTGGCTATGGCGCAAGAGAATAGTGCTTCACCAGCAGAGTTATTGGCTTTAGTGATCTGCAAGTGATTTTTGTTGCTGGATCTTAGTGGTCTGGTGGTGCAATAGGGTTGGAGTAGATTCTGGAGGGATGGGACATTTAGTGGATGATTTACTAGTTTGTGGATGGAGTGAGAGTTGATACCACTGAAGGAGGTGAGGGAGTTCAAGCCAGCCCAGTTCAGCAAGTGAGAGACAGTGGTGACTACAGTAGGATGCCCCTGTGGCGAATTTGGCGATTTTGTTGTAGCAGGTCTCTAGCTTGTTAAGATCACATTGCCTTAGGTTGGTATATACTGGAGAGGCATAAAGTAGGGTGGAGATAAGGTGGGAATTTGCTATTGAAATCTTTGCTGCTTTGGTGAGAAATTGTTTATTTCTGTATAATGCTCCTAGTTTTTTGTGGACTTTTTTTATGGTCATGGATATGTGAATGTCAAATTTTAGTTTATTGTCCATTTCCACTCCTAGCAATTTGGTGTGTTCAGTTGGGTATATAGTGCTGTTGTCTTTTGCTGTGATGTTAAAGTGAGAGTTGTTTTGAGTATGTTTGGTGGGTTGGAAGATGAGTAGTTTAGTTTTGTTTGGGTTGAGTATTAATTGGGCATCGGATAACCATGTTTCAACAGAGGAAAAGGCTTCCTGTGTGACTTTTTGCAGTTTGGGTAGGGACTGGGTTGAGCAGATGATGGTTGAGTCATCTGCGTATTGGATGAGTGTGCCATGTTTGGTGGCAGAGGCTAGATTATTGGTGTAAAGAGAGAAAAGTAGGGGTCCAAGGATGGATCCTTGGGGAAACCCTATGGAGACAGGTAGTTGGGGAGATATGTCATTCTGCCATACAACGGATTGTTGGCGGTCAGACAGGTAACTCTGAAACCAGTTGGTGACTGATTGTGAGAAGGATAGGTTATTGAGGACAGAGATAAGTTGTTTGTGTGGGACCATGTCAAATGATTTAGATAGGTCTAGGAAAGTAGCAGAGGAGAGATAGCCATTGTTTTTATGCTGAAGGATAGTGTTAGTAAAGGAGAGTAAGGCAGTGGTGGTGCTATGGTTTGGTCGGAAACCATGCTGAGTACTGGAAAGGAGGTTGTTAGTAAGGAGGTAGTGTGAGACCTGAGGGTGTATGCATCTCTCTAGTATTTTGGAGAGTGGAGAGAGAATAGCTATGGGGTGGTAATTGGTTAGTTCTGCAGAGGGTCCGCCTTTGTGGAGGGGAATTATATGTGAGACTTTCCACAATGTGGGAATGTAACTTTCTGACAGAGATCGGTTAATCAAGATGGATACTGGGTGGGCCAGAGCATCAGCTGCGATTTGTAGGTATTCACTTGGGAGGTTGTCTGCTGCTAATTTGGTGGGTTTAAGTTTAGTTAAGAGTTTTTTTTTATGTTGGAGGTAGGTACAGGAGAAAAAGAGAAGGCAGTGGGGAGATTACTAGTTGAAGGTGTGGGTTGGAGAGAAGGGGGGTTGTGTTGTTTAGCTAGTGATAGTATGATTTGGGTGAAGTGTGTGTTGAATGAGGTAGCAATATTTTCTGAGGAGTGAGGGATGTTAGGAGGAGGGGTACTGACTTTACCTGGGTGGAGGATGGAGTTTATGGAGGACCAGAATTGTTTGGGGCTGTGTTGTGAGGAGTCTAGGGCAGACTGGTAGTATTGGAATTTGTCCCGTTTTATTAGCTCTTTGACTCTATTGCGTAGTTCTAGGAAGGTTTGTCTAGCTGCGGGGGTTTTGGTTTTGCGCCAGTGCTCCCAGGCTTTATCCCTGATTTTCATTTCTGACTTAGTGGTTTTCTGTAGCCATGGGGAGGGTTGTGCTTTGGTTCTGGAAAATCTTTTGGGGGCATGGTAATTAAGGATGTTCAGGAAGGTAGTATTAAAAAATTCAACTGCGTCATCTAGACTGAGGTACTTTAGAGCATGCCAGTTACATTCTTTGAGGGATGAGATGAATGTGAGTGGGTTAAAGTTTATTTTGCTACGTATTTGACAATAGATGACAGGTTTAGCTTGGTACAGGTATTTTTTGAGTAGGAATGTTGGGGAGTGATCACTGAGGCTATCTGATAAGCAGCCTGTTATATATGACTGGGGGGTTCTTATTGGCTGGTATCCAATCCAGGGTAGTGTGCTTGCTGGAGTTTTTATTTATCCTTGTTGGTGACTGGACTAGTTGGGTGAAGCCATGAAGGTGTATATGATGGGTTGGATTGTTGCCAGAACAGGATTGCCAGTCAATATTGAAATCACCTAAGATGATAGTTTCTTGGGGGAGAGTATACATACTTGCTCAATGACATTCTGGTAGCCCAGTGTGTTTTAACAGGCTTATGGCATACAAAAAATTCTAACAGCTTATCTGATCATAAAACTACCCGTACCTGTTTTTTTTTAATTCTGTCTACTTCTGCATATAAGTCCAAACAGCAGTTGCATGGATTGACATGGACTCACAAGCAATGAATTCCAGGTGTTGTCCCAAAGCTGCACTCCATTGCACACTCTTTAACAGCAAGATGAAAAGTGAACTGAACTGTTGTTCTCTCTGCTTAAGAGAGTCCAAGTTCTGTAGTCCTCATTTGGCATTAGTTTTAAATGTAAACTTTCTAGTTTGTACATCCACATAACTCTAGGATAGGGCACTTCAGTCAATGTAAGGTAGTAAGTGTTGCAAAATTTACTGAAAACCAGAGCAATAAGCAAAACTGCAGCAACTAATACAATTTATTTATTTTATATTTGTTTACCAGGAAAGTTTGACTGGACACAGGCCCATTTTCAGCAGAGGCCTAGAAAGAAAAGTTCCAGATTACATACATACATACATCAATCAGGAAGAAACAAGCAAAACATAATTCATGAATATCAAGCAGTACCTAGTTACAAACAAAATAATAAAACATACATGGCTGTAGAAAAAAAGGACTTTATTCACTGCCTAAATTCTACAGCATAGTGCCTTCAAAAGGAGTTAAAAGTTACAAAAATAAAGATGAAATAACATTTCAAATGCCATTACACAGTTAAACTCCACCATCACATATTCATTTAACTGCATCTTTTAAAATGTAATCTGTTTATAGTGGCAGCTACAAGATTTTTTGAAAGCAACAACTGCAGTTTTTATAAAAACAATGCATTTAACTCATCTTAAGATAGCTCTTTGTATGTTTTACTGAAAAGCATTTTTCAGCTCCACAACACCGACACATCAGTGTATTTGCTGTTGCCTTTCTGTGAAAGGGTTTATGTTATCTGCTAGTCCAGGTGACTCAGAGTGAAGGGGAATGGTGAGTCTTTCAAGTATTTTTTATTTTTTTACATTTCCTTTTTCTCCAAGTTTGTGAAGCCTCAGATGTTGTATATTCAGAAATCGAGAATGTTTGGATTGTATCATCAACAGTATGAGCTGTTATTTAACCAGTTGTCTGAAGTGTCCTGAATTATGATATTATGGTTCTGCATTTTTCTACAAATTCAGAAACCTTCAAAAAAAGGAGAAAAACCCAGTAAAAATGTGCAGAGTAAACTAAAAACAACACTGAGCCACGCCAGTTGTAGTCCTCTTGTAGTTTAATTGTAGTAACAACTGGCATGTTTTAAGTTTTCTACAAATTCAGTTTATCATTTTTGCTGTTTTAAGTCCTGATGATATTAGATTCCATTACCAGAAGACTATAGACTACTGTTGACTGTTGTAAAAGAGCATTCCATCAGGGGTGATAGCATTCAGCACTTGTTTTAGAAATGTGTCCATTGATGACGTCTGTGCCACTGTCGTCCAGACTTTCTTGAATGCCTTCACATAGTATTACTTATTTTATTTTGTGTTATTTATTTATGTTTTGATTACTGGGTTGTCCAACTAGATTGCAGCCCATTTTTAGCAGTGGACCATGGACAAAATCTCCAAAAAAATGTTTAGACAATTTGTTTTAAAAATTGGATATCAAGTAGCACATATATTTTAGTAACACACATTTCTTTTTTATATAGCACAGAGATAAGGAGAGTGCAGTAATTACATTTGGATTGCTTAACATGATAAGCAGCAATGCATTGTGTTTTTTGAGTTAAACTTAAAAGACTATGTCAGAGTTTTACTGCGAGTATAGGCAAGACAAATAGGTATATTGTAAAAATTAGAATAGTGTAATGAGCAGGTAAGGAAATTCTGTAAAACTGAGATGGTTTGGTCAGTGCAGAGCAGTGGTACTGTCAGCAAGTTCATTGTTTCGCAGTGCTGTGCAGGCTGAACAGAGCAGTATAACAATGTCCATAGGTTCATAGGTTAGTATTAGGCTAACTGCCCTTGCGAGCCATTTAAAGCCTAGCCAATTATCCCTTGTGAGACTCAAACCCTGCACCTTGAGTTTGTAAGGCAAACACCTCAACCATTAGGCCACCCTCCCAACCCCTGGCACATAAACTATGATTACGGCTTGGACAGCTACTCCAGCTGTAGCTCCTTCTGTTGTAAGGACAGCACAGCCGGGCATTTTGTCATGGGTTTTCTCATCTACCCTTTCAAACTCAGTCATGCTGTTTTAGGTTGCTTAAGTCGTTGCTTCAGATTTGTTCCAAGGATTTAAGCCATTGTAGAAGCTCCTCTTAAAATACGATACAATCCATACGTTAATACTCACCATACCAGTGGAAGTTCCCCTAACAATAAGATACAGTCAATACGTTAATACCATACCAGTGGAAGCTCCCCTTGCAATAAGATACAATCGATATGTTAATACTCACCATACCCGTGGAAGCTCCCCTTACAATAAGCTACAATCGATATGTTAATACTCACCATACCAGTGGAAGCTCCCCTTACAATAAGATGCACTAGATAAGTTAATACTCACCATACCAGTGGAAGCTCCCCTTACAATAAGATACATTCGATAAGTTAATGCTCACCATACCAGTGGAAGCTCCCCTTACAATAAGCTATGCTAGATAAGTTAATACTCACCATAACAGTAGAAGCTCCCCTTACAATAAGATAGAATCGATAAGTTAATACTCACCATACCAGTGGAAGCTCCCCTTACAATAAGATAAAATTGATATGTTAATACTCACCATACTAGTAGAAGCTCCCCTTACAATAAGATGCACTTGTTGTTGCGTCTTTCGGCTTTTCACGGTTAGGGGTTGCCACAGCGGAACTCCAGTCCGCTAATGATTGGCAGCAGATTTTTAAGTGCCGAGTTGCCAGCTCTGATGCACAACCTTTAATGAAGGTACGCCCATTCACGCATATCTCCACACAGAAGACACTCTAACTGAGAATCGAACGGGATAACGTCTTACTGTGAGGCAACAACGCTACCGCAGCACCACCACCGCAGTACTAGATAAATTAATACTGACCATACCAGTGGAAGCTCCCCTTAGAATAAGATACAATCGATAAGTTAATACTCACCATACAAGTGGAAGCTCCCCTTACAGTATGATACAATAGATAAGTTAATACTCACCATACCAGTGGAAGCTCCCCTTACAATAAGATACAATCGATAAGTTATTACTCACCATACCAGTGGAAGTTCCCCTTACAATAAGATAGAATCGATACGTTAATACTCACCATACCAGTGGAAGTTCCCATTATAATAAGATAGAATTGATATGTTTATACTCACCATACCAGTGGAAGTTCCCCTTATAATAAGATACAATAGATAAATTAATACTCACCATACCAGTGGAAGCTCACCTTACAGTAAGATACAATCGATAAGTTAATATTCACCATACCAGTGGAAGCACCCCTTACAATACGATACACTAGATAAGTTAATACTCACCATACCAGTGGAAGCTCCCCTTACAATAAGATACAGTAGATACACTAATACTCACCATACAAGTGGAAACTCCCCTTGCAATAAGATACAATCGAAGTTAATACTCACCATACCAGTGGAAGCTCCACTTACAATAAGATACAATTGATACATTAATACTCACCATACCAGTGGAAGCTCCCCTTGCAATAAGATACAATAGATAAGTTAATACTCACCATACCAGTGGAAGCTCCCCTAACAATAAGATACAATCAATACATTAATATCACCATAACCGTGGAAGCTCCCCTTACAATAAGATACAATCGATACATTAATACTCACCATACCAGTGGAAGCTCCCCTTACAATAAGATACAATCGATACGTTAATACTCACCATACTAGTGGAAGCTCCCGTTACAGTAAGATACAACTGATACGTTAATACTCACCATACCAGTGGAAGCTCCCCTTACAATAATATACAATCAATAAGTTAATACTCACCATACCAGTGGAAGCTCCCCTTACAATAAGATACAATCGATACGTTAATACTCACCATACCAGTGGAAGCTCACCTTACAATAAGATACAATCGAAACGTTAATAATCACCATACCAGTGGAAGCTCCCCTTAAAATAAGCTACAATCGATATGTTAATACTCACCATACCAGTGGAAGCTCCCCTTACAATAAGATGCACTAGATAAGTTAATATTCACCGTACCAGTGGAAGCTCCTATTACAATAACATACATTCGATAAGTTAATACTCACCATACCAGTGGAAGCTCCCCTTACAATAAGATACAATCAATACGTTAATACTGACCATACCAGTGGAAGCTCCCATTTCAATAAGATACAATCGATACGTTAATACTCACCATACCAGTGGAAGCTCCCCTTACAATAAGATACAATCGATACGTTATACCAGTGGAAGCTCCCCTTACAATAAGATACAACCGATGCGTTAATACTCACCATACCAGTGGAAGCTCCCCTTACAATAAGATACAACCGATACATTAATACTCACCATACCAGTGGAAGCTCCCCTTACAATAAGATGCATCGATACGTTAATACTCACCATATCAGTGGAAGCTCCCCTTACAATAAGATACAATCGATACGTTAATACTCACCATACCAGTGGAAGCTCCCCTTACAATAAGATACAATTGATACATTAATGCTCACCATACCAGTGGAAGCTCCCCTTACAATAAGATACAATCGATATGTTAATACTCACCATGCCAGTGGAAGCTCCCCTTACAATAAGATACAATCGATACGTTAATACTCACCATATTAGTGGAAGCTCCCCTTACAATAAGATACAACCAGTACGTTAATACTCACCATGCCAGTGAAAGCTCCCCTTACAATGAGATACAATCGATATGTTAATACTCACCATATTAGTGGAAGCTCCCCTTACAATAAGATACAACCAATACGTTAATACTCACCATGCCAGTGGAAGCTCCCCTTACAATGAGATACAATCGATACGTTAATACTCGCCATATTAGTGGAAGCTCCCCTTACAATAAGATACAACCAATACATTAATACTCACCATACCAGTGGAAGCTCCCCTTACAATAAGATACAATCGATATGTTATACCAGTGGAAGCTCCCCTTACAATAAGATACAACCAATACGTTTATACTCACCATGCCAGTGGAAGCTCCCCTTACAATAAGATACAATCGATACGTTAATACTCACCATGCCAGTGGAAGTTCCCCTTACAATAAGATACAATCAATACATTAATACTCACCATACCAGTGGAAGCTCCCCTTACAATAAGATACAATTGATGCGTTAATACTCACCATACCAGTGGAAGCTCCCCTTACAATAAGATACAATCGATACGTTAATACTCACCATGCCAGTGGAAGCTCCCCTTACAATAAGATACAATCGATACAATAATACTCACCATATTAGTAGAAGCTCCCCTTACAATAAGATACAATCAATACGTTAATACTCACCATATTAGTGGAAGCTTCCCTTACAATAAGATACAATCAAAACGTTAATACTCACCATACCAGTGGAAGCTCCCCTTACAATAAGATACAATCGATATGTTAATACTCACCATACCAGTGGAAGCTCCCCTTACAATAAGATACAATTGATGCGTTAATACTCACCATACCAGTGGAAGCTCCCCTTACAATAAGATACAATTGATACGTTAATACTCACCATACCAGTGGAAGCTCCCCTTACAATAAGATACAACCAATACGTTAATACTCACCATATTAGTGGAAGCTCCCCTTACAATAAGATACAATCAATACGTTAATACTCACCGTACCAGTGGAAGCTCCCCTTACAATAAGATACAATCGATACATTAATACTCACCATATTAGTGGAAGCTCCCCTTACAATAAGATACAATCAATACGTTAATACTCACCATATTAGTGGAAGCTCCCCTTACAATAAGATACAATCGATAGTTAATACTCACCATACCGGTGGAAGCTCCCCTTACAATAAGATACAATCAATACATTAATACTCACCATATTAGTGGAAGCTCCCCTTACAATAAGATACAATTGATACGTTAATACTCACCATACCAGTGGAAGCTCCCCTTACAGTAAGATACAACCAATATGTTAATACTCACCATATTAGTGGAAGCTCCCCTTACAATAAGATACAATCAGTACGTTAATACTCACCATATTAGTGGAAGCTCCCCTTACAATAAGATACAATCAATACGTTAATACTCACCATACCAGTGGAAGCTCCCCTTACAATAAGATACAACCAATACATTAATACTCACCATACCAGTGGAAGCTCCCCTTACAATAAGATACAATCGATACGTTAATACTCACCATACCAGTGGAAGCTCCCCTTACAATAAGATACAACCAATACGTTAATACTCACCATATTAGTGGAAGCTCCCCTTACAATAAGATACAATCGATACGTTAATACCCACCATACCAGTGGAAGCTCCCCTTACAATAAAGATACAATCGATAGGTTAATACTCACCATATTAGTGGAAGCTCCCCTTACAATGAGATACAATCAATACGTTAATACTTACCATATTAGTGGAAGCTCCCCTTACAATAAAATACAATCGATAGTTAATACTCACCATACCAGTGGAAGCTCCCCTTACAATAAGATATAATCGATACGTTAATACTCACCATATTAGTGGAAGCTCCCCTTACAGTAAGATACAACTGATATGTTAATACTCACCATACCAGTGGAAGCTCCCCTTACAATAATATACAATCAATAAGTTAATACTCACCATACCAGTGGAAGCTCCCCTTACAATAAGATACAATTGATACGTTAATACTCACCATACCAGTGGAAGCTCCCCTTACAATAAGATACAATCGATACGTTAATACTCACCATACCAGTGGAAGCTCCCCTTATAATAAGATACAATCGATATGTTAATACTCACCATACCAGTGGAAGCTCCCCTTACAATAAGATACAATCGATAGTTAATACTCACCATACCAGTGGAAGCTCCCCTTACAATAAGATACAATCGATACATTAATACTCACCATACCAGTGGAAGCTCCCCTTACAATAAGATACAATCGATAGTTAATACTCACAATACCAGTGGAAGCTCCCCTTACAATAAGATACAATCGATACGTTAATACTCACAATACCAGTGGAAGCTCCCCTTACAATAAGATACAATCGATACGTTAATACTCACCACACCAGTGGAAGCTCCCCTTATAATAAGATACAATCGATATGTTAATACTCACCACACCAGTGGATTTCTCTGCAATGGGTTCATCATTTCCTCCCTCTTTCTGTCATCATGTTTTGACCTCATTCATTACTCTTCTCAATCTGCAGGACACTGTTTCTGTGGGTTCAGCTTGTATGTATTAAATGGGGCAAGATCCTTCAAATCTGGGGTCTTGATTTTTTAGGAAAAACTGCAGAAAAAGAAACAAAAAGAACAAGAAGAAATAATGCAAATCTTTTACTCAATATAGACAGCCCACTCAAAAGATCATGTTAGGGTGAGCACCCCCGTATGGGGAGGATAAGGCAAAGATTCTAGCTGAGCCCCCCATTAGGACCATCATGAATCTAGCAAATGTACTTTCAGTTCCCTTGTTAGAGGCCCTCAACAGATCACTGATGAGTGGTGAAGTGTTTGATAAGGTGAGTCCCCAGAGAAAGTAATTTTCACTAGAAATATCCAATTGGCTGCCAATTACTGCCAGAGCACCCCACTCCCCAATTTAACTGCCTGAATTACAAGCTGCTAAACTGAAGCTCCTGCCCACCTCTAGTACATACACTACATTTTAGATACACCAGCTACTCATTATGCTCATCTGCAGGTAGTGCAATCTACCTGTCAAGACTACAGTTCACAAAAGCAATAGGTGAAGGATCCTTCTCAAAACCTACAACCTCAGCTTGGACCTCCCAGTCCCTACCAAAACATATTGGGAGCCAACAAGAATTATGTACATTCAAAAAATAGCTACTTCAGGCTCTTAATGAATACAGGTGTCACTGTTTTGACACCAGCTAACTCACACCTACACAGACCATATATGTAATACTTACTTTTGGTAGTTAAAAGATTTTGTTTTGATAAACTGTATCCTACACTTTATAATTGCAAACTCTTTCTACTATAATTATTTGTGCTTTATCGTATTCATTTTCTTTGTACATGTGTATGTTACCTGTCTACTTTGTTCATTATCACAAAGTACATGTTGAATTTTTTGGGTCTATGAAGTTGCAAAACCTGGAATGTTATGATATCGAACCCGAAACCTCAAATTGACAACAGCGAAGCTGCAGAACATCGAATTCTTTCCCAGGGAAAGAATTTGGTGGTCCGTTTCCATGGCTTTGCTATTTCCTCTACTGTGGTGTGATCTCGGAGTTGGTATATTTAAGTAGGGGGGTGTGGGGGGGCGAAGACCCCCACATTAGACATAGTTAATAGTGTTTTGTGTGGGAACAGCAATTTTTTTTTCCCCAGGGAAAAAAATCTCTGTTCTCAGCTTTTGGAGTTTTAAGTTTTCACAGTTGCAAGTTCGATGTTATAGTGTTCGATGTTGTTACGTTTCAGTCATGTGATATAAACCCTATTTTTTAATTGCCTAACTGGCCATGTTGTGGCTAAAAATGGTCTGCAGACCATACCACCAATCAGGTCAACACGTTTGATAAATAAATAAGTAAATTAATAGATGAATAAGTAAATAGAAGCATGAAAAATCTGGACTACAAGTCTGATAGTCTTAACAGTGTTAACAGGGGAAGCCATAAAGAGAATCCTGATGAAAAGGCTGGTCGTTTTCGTAGATGTGACCTTTTTCTAGGACAACTGCCAGCAGGGTTTTGTGGCTAGAAGAAATTGTCGAAGTAATCTCATCTAAGTTTATGACTAGGTTACATCAGAACTTCATAGTAAAGTACCGGTAGATATTGCATGCCTAGACTTTATCAAGAACAACAGATAAAGGTGCAGAGCATCAGGGCTATGTGGTGAATTTGAAAGGTCAGAGATGTTGTAGCTGTAGTTAGGAATCATTCAAGAAAGAAAACCCTCTCAATGGTGCTTCAAGACTGATTAAAGCAAAGACATAATGTTCTTGTGCTGCACTGCATGGCATGTTAAATAAATAAATAAATGTTGTTTATATGTGGTTACTAGGCTATCAAACCCAGGGAGCCTTTGTAAGCCTTGCCATACTTCTCAAGGTGAGAATCAAACCCTGTACCTTGTTCCTGTAAGGCAAACACATTAACCGTTATGCCATCTCCACAACCAAAGTAGCTGTCAGGAGTGGGATTTGTACCCTTGCCTCCATTTGGAGACCAGACCTTCCATCAGCCATGAAGGGAGTTTAATCCTTTAGTCTGGTACCTTAGACCACTTGGCCATCCTGACAGTTATGAAAATGCATGAAGTTTCCCTGAATGGGAATCTAACCCAGGCTATGGCAGTGAGAGTGCCAAATCCTAACCATTAGACCACTAGGGACACCCCCTTGCGGTGGTTGTGTGTTTGTGGGAATTGCTACTTAATAAACAAGTTAAAGCTTCTCTCTTTATAATTTCTCCATATATTTTAGGTTTCTAATACCATGATGGGAGTGGACCCCATTCCTAAGTCAAAGTATGGTCTTCACCGCATTTGCAGTGTACTCAGAACTGATTCCTTCTGCAGTGTGTACGGAGTTACATATATCAGTAACATATCCAAATATGATTGTAGATTCTTTTTTATAAGACCCGTTGCTCCTACTGCTATTGGAACTGTCTGGGTATCTTTCTTCCACAGTGCTATCATTTCTGCTTGTAAATCCTGATAGTTTATGACTTTGTGTATCTTTGTGATTTGATGGTCACTGGGGCAAAGCTTTATAATTATGTCAAACAAACAGTTACTGGTGCTGGTGAAGAGGCTGTTATACCCCTGTGTAGACCTAGCATTAGCATATCTTTATGTAATATCATGTTTACTGACTTGCTTTTACTTTACCATTTGAATTTTGCCTTAAAGATTTGCTCACTTGCTTGACACCAACCTTATAAATACACCTGGGAACTATATAATGTCACTGAACTAGACAGCACATTTTTCCATACTGCACAGTTTTGCTTGCTTAATGTGCAACACATGGTTACAATGTTTGCTTCACAGAGGCCTTCACTAAGCAAAACAGGCTGGAGGACATAGGGGTCAGCAGAGGGTTTGTGCCACAAGGTCAATTTCATGTTATGCTTTTGATTGTTGACTAAAAGCACCTCCTTATGTCTGTTGATCCAGGCAAGTAAAACTGCTCTGTACAGGTGAAAGATGTCATGTGGTCAGCCCACCAGAAATGCCAGTGCTGAAAACAATTCTTGAGGCATTCCTTGGGGGAGATAACCCATAATCATCCCTTCCTGGGCTAATAGCTTGTCCCCTGACATTTATTCTTGTCTTTGTCATCCAACTCTTTTTCCTACACAAAGCATTATAGTCAAGTTAACAGTACAGGTTTGTATGAGCACTTAAAAACAGAGCACTTCCCAAAACTTAAAACAGTAAAGCACAAAATGACTGTAACGCACCAAGAAATTACAAAGAAATTAAAACAAAAAAGCACATTTAGATAAAATACATATTAGTAAAGAATTATCATAAAAAACAAAGTGGCCAGCACATTAAGAAGGCTGCAAGAGAGAGTTGAAAACTACTTGACTTGGAGGACTCACTCAGCTATCCCAGTAACATATTCTAGAGATACAGTCCTTGAAAAGCAGAGATGCACCCCTGGATGTGTTGGCAGCCCCTGGATGGCCAAGTGCAGGGAGTGGAGTGAACAGTAGCAAGCAAGCAAATCTCACCAACTAGTCCAGCATAAGAACTTTAAAAGTAATATGCCACTATATTTACAGTCTGTGATGCTCACACAGAACCAGTGTAATATGCCATCTGTATACGTGTTGTATGTTGCGTGCAGAGTACATCTGGGTGTATCATCACCTTTTGAATACCGAAGGGCATCGGAGCAAACTTTATTCACTCTAAGTACTTTCACAAGAATGCATTCCCTCCCTTCTTCACTAACACATGCCTATTTGTCTGTACATGTAGGTATCAGCTATGGAAGCCAAGTGTCTCTTGAATATTTGTCAGTGTTCACCCTTTTACTCACTTCATAGACCCATTATTTTTCCCATAAATATATATTTATCCCACTCTAAAGAGGATGGTTTTGAACAATTGTTTTATTTCCTGACCCAGAACAAATCCCTTACTGATACATTACTCAAAAAAGTGATATTTTATTATATAAGAAGAAGAAATTTACAGGACATGTGCATTTCTAGTGTCATATCCCTCAGGAGTTATTCTGACTGATGCCAAAAGCACCTACCCTTGAGGTAGATGTGGAGTGTGATGACAATTTAAATTTCTAGAGTACTGAAATAAATAAGATAGATTGTTTCAAACAAATTTACTTTTGACTAACAGGAATGATTTCTGCCTAAGATATATATACTTTAATGTAAAGAGACTACATAGGAAAGACTACAAAAACCCTTAAACTCAAAGTTTGGAACACTGTAGAGATGTTGGGAGGTGGGACTTGATTAAAATGGTTGCTTTGCATTATGTGAAATTTCTTGAAGGAAAACCAGAAAATCTTTCTTATTAAGGTGCTTCACCTTTCCCATTCTATGCATTGAGAGGGGGTGATTTGCTATTAGTTCTTTTAGCTTTAGAAATGCAAATGACTTTAAAATATCAAAGTCTGTGTAATAAAGTTTTAAATACTGACCCTGAGTGTTCAACTTTGATGTAAAGTTGAAATTTGAATGGCCTTATAATTGTTTTAATATTAGAATTATAGTGAAGAAATAAAAGAAATGTATGGAAAAGCATGAATTAGTGAGAAAGGCAATAATTATATTAGAAGAGTCTTTTTATTTGTCTTTTATGTGAAATGATTTTGTTTTTTAAACAGTTCCACCCTATTGCATAGAAAAGCCAGGGTACCAGGACTTAATAGTTTATAGCGAGTGAAATCCATTGTTTTTTCTTTGTTGTTTTACATTAATAATTTGATGTTTTCATGGTTCATGTGGTCTTTAGTCAACATTAGTAAAGTTTTGATTTAATCCCTAGTCCGGTACAAGTTTGAATCATTGCCTCGTACTGCCTCATGTTTTTAATGACAGGTCCTTCTATTACAGGTGCATTCATTGCAGGAGCCCCAGTTCAGCCAGTGTTGATACGATACCATACTAAACCGGTGAGTACCTGCGCCCTGTTATTATCTCATATTGAACAGACATTTTATATGCATGAGTCCAATATCTTGGCTCAAATCACACCGTACTTTCTGTTTATTCCAGTACTCATGCACTGACACAATCTGTAGAATCCATTCCTTTGTTAATTTGTTTTCCAATTCTCATTTTATCATATTCATGGTCATTGAGGAGATCTACAACCTATCCTAACTCTCAGTGGGTGTAAGGCAGAAAACTAAATATGTGTAGATGTCAGATAGTTGGTGGACATGTGAACAGACACACAAAGACAAGCAAACATGCACACACATATGTGCAGGCACACATACATACATACACACAAACACACAGCTTAGGTAATTCATGAATTGCCATTTCACCTATTGCAATGGCTGCAGGATATGAGAAGAATCCGAAAACCCCAGTGAAGACTTGTGTAAACAGATGGAGGACATGCAGCCTCCACAGGGAAGTTCCCTACCTGATGACTGGAGCACCAAGCTATGTAAAACTGTAGTGTTTGCTGACACAGCTTTTTGCTGACACTGTCAAATGCAGTTCCTTAAAAGTGCAGTTTCCATGGTAAGATTCTGATTGAATCATAAGGGCCCTGTTTTTTTAGTCCTGAGGAATGTCCAGATGTTCATCGTGCATACAGCTGCAGTAATCACAGTTGGGTTTTCTGCCGTCAGGCGGTCCCTCGGTCGGCCGAATTCCAAAGTCTTGGTCCGGCGTCGGTTGTAGTCGCTTCCTCTTCTGACGTCAGTGAGGCCAGAGTATATAAGACACAGCCGACGCCATGTTCTTCAGTCTTTTTTGCCGCGCGGTGCCCGAAGCAGAAGCAGTTCACAAGTGCCGGTCGGCCAGCTCCTGAATTACGAAAATTTTGGAACCGAAATCTTCATTAAAGCTAAGTACCCCGTTGGGGAAACTTTTCTTGCCTCAGACCGATGTCAGAAAAAGTTAATAATTGTATTTCTTGTGGGAAGCAAATACCGCATAAGGATTTCCATTCCCTCTGCATACCTTGTTTGGGCCCAGACCACGATGTCTCGGGCTGTCCCTTTTGCGCTACCTTCAATAAACGCACTATTAAGCGTCGGGCGGAGTTCGCCCAGCACTACTTTGGGTAAAGCTTTTGATTATAAAATGTCGTCGGACACTCCGACTACCGTTTTGTCCAAAAAATGCAAGGCCCGCGGTCCCCGCCGACACCACACCAAAACAGGCTACACGTGGTCCGGTTCTCAGCGAGACGCCTTTGCAGTCCCTGACTACCGACGACACTCCTTTGGCGGTGTCCTCTGTACCCGAGACCGCTGGGACCTCGGCCCTTTCCCAGACTACAACCGAAGCCTTTGCTAATGTTGAGCCTACTAATGTGGACAGGTCCACCTCCACCCATGGTGTATTTAGGCCCTCATCTTCTTTTTCAATTAAGGCCTTTACTAAATCTAAAGCAGCCAGGCATCCCACGAGGCCTGTTGCACAGGGCCCATCTCCTGGTCCCATGCCTAAAAAACAGATGCTTAAAATGGCTGAGGATTTAATTACTCTTATCAGAGGTTCTCAACCCCCTCCAGACAAGAGACCCAGAGTGGAGGAAGATTCTCCCTCTTCGGATCAGGGATCCATTTTATCAGAACATTCTGATGCAGAGGAACACTCTTACTCTCCTTTTGAGGATTCGGATGCAGAACAGTCCATTCCTTCTGTATCCCCTCCTGAGGATTTTTTCTTTGGGGAAACCTTGCACACCTTGAGGGAACACTTCCATTGGGAAGGCCAAGACTTTTCAGATTCCAAGAAAAGACTTAGGGAATTTCTTTTGTTACCTCAACACAGACCTCTGGCTATACCCCCTGTTTTGGATAATACTGGATGATGTCTATTCGGAGGCTTGTCTTAACCCGGATTCTCTGCCTCCTGCACCAGTCAAACCTGATAGGTATTACAGAGTACCCAGCTCTCACCAATTTCTCTTCAAAAGCCATAATGCTGACCCTGAAACCATTTCACAAGGCCCCAAGGGATTGAAGGCCTCCACTGCCAAGAATCCACTTCCTGCAGAAAGGGAATCAAGATCTTTAGAAAGGTGGGGTAAAAAGGTATATACCTCGGCCACCCTAGCCATGAGGGCCTTAAATTGTCAGTTTCATATGCTTAAATATCAACAGTACCTGTTATCTCAATTAAGGAACAAAATGTCTCAACCTGAACAACCAGATTTAAAGGAGTTACAAGATATGATGCATAGTGCAGAGCAAGTGGGTAAACACACCTTACAATGTGGTTATGATGCCTTAGAGGCCTCAAGTAGAGCGGCTGCTACAGGATCAGTCATTTGCAGACATGCCTGGCTTAGGGAACAAAATTTGCCTGATCATGTGAAAGCTAAACTTCTAGATGCTCCTTTACAAAAGGATGTGCTGTTTGGTATTAATGCTGAGGAGATACTACGGAAAATGGAAGAAAAAGCCAAATCTATGCAAACTGTCAAAGCTTTCTTACAGGTCCAACCACCACGTTTTAGCAGAAATTGGCCTTCAAAAAACTGGTCCTTTCCAGCCACTGACAAGCCCCAAAGAGGTAGATACAGACGCAAGGGGCAGAGGGCAATCACAAGGATCATATAGAGGCCGACAATGGCAAACTCCAGCACCAAGAGGTGGCGAAGACAGTGCTCAACAATACAGGAAGCAAACCCAATGACTCCCTCATTTCCATGCCAAGCATGTCTCAGCTGGCAGCACCTTTGGTGGGGTAACTAGCATTATTTGCAAGCAATTGGCATATTGTCACAACAGACAAATGGATCCTGGACATTATAAACAGAGGCTACAAATTTCAATTTCACACTCTTCCAAAAATGAGAGGCATGCCAAACCTGCCACAAAATCAAAGGGCAGAGGCACAACTGCAAATTTCAAAGCTCATAAGCATGAGAGCTATTCAAGAGGTACCTACTCAACAACAAGGTCAAGGTTTTTATTCAAGACTTTTCCTGGTACCAAGGAAAGGAACCGACTGGAGACCCATTTTGGACTTATCCATCCTAAACACATTTCTACTCGTACCAAAATTCAAGATGCTCACATTACAGCAGCTTCTTCCCATGCTGGGCAAGGAGTTTTGGCTGGTAACATTGGACCTCAAGGAGGTATACCTGCATGTCCCAATCAGAGAAAGCTGCAGAAGATACCTCAGATTTCTTGCAGGTTCAATCCACTATCAATTCTCTGCATTGCCCTTTGGCTTATCTACTGCGCCCAGAGTATTCACAAAGTGCCTGGCATCAGTGATTGCCTACTGCAGACTTCAAGGGATACAAATTTACCCTTATCTGGATGACTGCCTGATCCAAGCGGACAGCAAGCACATACTTCTGGAACATCTGGCATATGTGACACGATTACTGCTTTCTCTGGGATATACAATCAACAAAGAAATCAAGGCTAACACCATCTCAGAAAATAACTTTCCTGGGTGCCAACTTGGACACAAACACCCAGATGGCCTACCTTACGCCAGAAAAACAGGGGCAACTATCTCAGTACTTTAAAATACTAGCAAAAAGTACCAGGCTTACTGCAAGGAAAATCCTGCAGGCTCTGGGATTCATGGCATCTTGCATTCTTTTAATCCCATGTGCAAAGCTGCATATGAGGAAACTTCAATGGTACCTAAAAAACCTATGGTCTCAACACAGTCACAGTTTGGAAACAATATTACCAATAATTCCATGTTTGCAAAAGGAATTTCTATGGTGGGCCCAAGCATGTCAAGCAAACGCAGGCCTCCCATTCTGCAAGCCTCAAGCAAATCAAGTCATCACAACAGACGCCTCAGATTACGCCTGGGGAGCGCACATGACAGACAGGTGCATTCAGGGCAAATGGTCCCAAAAGGAAAAGCACCTTCACATCAATCAAAAAGAAATGCTGGCAGTAATAAATGCAATTACAGCTTTCAAGGACTTCCTGCAGCCAGGACAATTACTGATAAGAACAGACAACACCACAGTAATGTGGTACCTAAACAAACAAGGAGGAACACATTCATACCCCTTGTGCAGACTAGCCATGACTCTTTGGAACTTGGCTCTGGAAAGGCAAATCGAACTTCAAGCACAGTACTTGCCAGGATTGGAAAACACACTGGCAGACAATCTAAGCAGAAATATGACAGATCCACACGAATGGAAGTTACATCCTCAGGTGTTTACAGAAATAATCCAAGCGTGGGGGAGGCCAGACATAGATCTTTTTGCCTCCCACAGGAATCATCAATTGGAAAAGTTTTACTCGAGGACCTTTCATCCAAAGGCCTGGAGAGTGGACGCCCTCTCATTCAGTTGGACAGCATGGACAGTTTACGCATTCCCACCTCTGCCTCTTCTGCCCAAGGTGCTTTTGAAAGCAAGAACAGACAAACCGAAGATGATACTGATTGCTCCAGATTGGCCAAGGCAACACTGGTACCCACTCCTGAGGAGCCTAACACATACTCCTCCCTGGTCCCTGCCTCTAATGCCTCTTCTGCTGACTCAGCACAGCTACAAAACTCTTCACAGTCAGCTGAAAACACTCAATCTCGCTGCATGGAAAATTCCTTAACACCACAACAGACCCTACTCTCCAAGGAGGTGCAGGATGTCATTTTGGAGGCCAGAAGGCCATCTACTAGAAAAGCTTACTCCGCAAAATGGAAGCTGTTTTGCTCTTGGAATGAGAAAAGAGGCCAGGACCCTAGAAAACTGAACTTGCCTCAGGTACTACAGTATCTAGCTGAGCTGCTGAACAGTGGACTTTCATTTTCTTCCATAAAAATCCATGCCTCAGCCATTTCTGCAGAATTCAACACGGATCCTCCTTTATTTTCTCACCCACTCTTACGACAGTTCCTCAGAGGGGCTAAGAATATAAGACCACCAAGGAAGCAACCAATACCAGCCTGGGATCTTAATTACATACTAGAAAAATTAACATTGCCTCCTTTTGAACCAGCTGCCTCAACAGATTTGCAATATTTGTCCTGGAAAACAGCATTCCTTCTGGCTATCACTTCGGCTCGTAGGGTTTCTGAACTACAGGCCCTCATGGCGGTGCAGCCCTTTCTCATTTTCCATCAGGACAGGGTTTCCCTTCGTACCAACCCATCATTTATGCCTAAAGTGGTATCCAGGGTAGCTTTAAATCAAGCCATACACCTACCTTTTACCCCAATCCTCAAAACAAAGGGGAAAGGCTGCTACACTCTTTAGACATCCGTAGGCAGCTACGTTATTATTTGGACAGAACAAAGTCCTTCAGGAAATCAGAACAACTCTGTGTCCTATGCTGTAGGGGCTCAAGGGAAGCCAGTTATAAAACAGACTATTTCAAAGTGGATAGGCCACTGCATACGGTTTTGTTATTCCTATCATGGGAAATCTGTTCCTACAGGTATCAGATCACACTCCACCAGGGCCACAGCTACCTCTACAGCCTCCCTCAGAGGAGTTCCTACCAAAGATATTTTGGAGGCAGCCACTTGGAGTTCTGTACATACCTTCACAAAACACTACCACCTGTCTTTATATTCCAGAACAAGAGCAGGCTTTGCCACTGCTGTTTTGCAGGGCATTCTGGCTCAACCCAGTTCCTCCTAGTACCTACCACCCTGTGCATAGCTTTGGGACTCTACCCATCTGTGATTACTGCAGCTGTATGCACGATGAACCTACCATAAATGTAGATGTTCGAGTGCTAATACAGCTGCAGTACAGGTTTCCCTCCCTCCTTCCCCACTTGGTAAAGGCATGGGGCCTAACAACCTCTTCATACTACCTGACTGGGTTATCCTGCTATGTTTTATTTGCTTGCAACCACTGATTTTGGTTTATTTTACATTGCTTGTATATGCATATATGCATTATTTATTTATTGCCTTCCTTCTGGGGGCACCTGACATCTGGGGCAAGAAAGACTGAAGAACATGGCGTCGGCTGTGTCTTATATACTCTGGCCTCACTGACGTCAGAAGAGGAAGCGACTACAACCGACGCCGGACCAAGACTTTGGAATTCGGCCGACCGAGGAACCGCCTGACGGCAGAAAACCCATCTGTGATTACTGCAGCTGTATTAGCACTCGAACATCTACATTTATGGTAGGTACAAAACTGTACTTTATCAGCTGTGCTCCTGATGATGCAAAAGCTTTCAAAGGACACTTGGGCTATTCCAAGCTGCCAGCCAGGCCCAGTGGATCTAAATTCAGAACTGATTAAAGCAGTGGGACTGTACCCTGACCCCACCCCCCCCCACCACCATTTGTATGCATGCTAACTCTAAGATTTATATACGTCAGTATAAGGGGACTAGTGTAAGGGATTTGCTATGGCGGGCACCATGAATAAGATTGCTACCTTACAGGTAGCTCTTTTTCCCATGCTGCTTTCATGATGCCTGATGTCAAGAATATACTCTATGAAGCTCTGTACATCTGTGGAGCTGGCAGGATACATTTAGTTATTGCATGTCATCAACTTTTGGTGCCTATTACAACTGTTATAAAAGGCATGAGGGCACACTGTTGGAGAATATAGGCTAATGCCAATGGTTGATCTGGCTCAGGTCTCTGCAGACCCAGTACTACCTTTAACAAACACTTCCTCCTGTATTATGGCCTTCTTGTCTGTCTCATCATGTCTGCTAAGCATGACCAGCGATACTTTGGAGTTAGGGTTATTACTTCTCCTTCGCACTTCTGGAAAACATACTCTGATGAGAAAGAGGCCCTTTTCTCAGAAAAGGATAAGGGGCCCATTTCTCAGAAAAGGATAAGGGGCCCTTTTCCTCAGAAAAGGATAAGGGGCCTTTTTCTCAGAGAAGGATAAGGGGCCCTTATCACAGTCAGAGAAGGATAAGGGGCCCTTATCTCAGAGAAGAATAAGGGGCCTTTATCTCAGACAAGAATAAGGGGCCCTTATCTCAGAGAAGAATAAGGGGCCCTTATCTCAGAGAAGGATAAGGGGCCCTTATCTCAGAGAAGGATAAGGGGCCCTTATCTCAGAGAAGGATAAGGACATGTCTTTCATTTCATATCCATCTTTTGAAATGATCCCATCCTTTTGGAAGAAATGCTTAAGCTGATAGAGTCCAATACAATTTCCATCTTACCACCTGATAAGGAATCCAAAGCTTTGAAAAGAGTTATCAGGATTGTGCGAGTTATCAGGAGTGAGCTCTCCTTTGTGTAACTTGGATATAGGTCCCTCGTCTATTTAGCCTGCCCATCAGGAGTGCGCACTCGTTTGTGTAACTGGGATTTAGGTCCTTCATTTATTTAACCTGCCCATCAGGAGTGTGCACTCATTTGTGTAACTGGGATTTATGTCCCTCGTCTATTTAACCTGCCCATCAGGAGTGTGCTCTCCTTTGTGTAACTGGGATTTAGGTCTCTCATCTGTCTATTTAACCTGCCCATCAGGAGTGAGCTCTCCTTTGTGTAACTGGGATTTAGGTCCCTCGTCTATTTAACCTACCCATTAAGAATGAGCTCTCCTTTGTGTACCTGGGATTTAGGTCCCTCATCTGTCTGTTTAACCTGCCCATCAGGGGTGTGCTCTCCTTTCCATGACTAGGATTTAGATCCCTCATCTGTCTATATCACCAGCTCAGGATTCTGTCCTACCTAGTCAGTCAGACTTTGGACAATCTGGTAGGTCTCACTGAATGTGGGATGAAGGAAGATCTGGTTAAGACCCCTTATCACAGTCTCCACAGCAGGCTTCCAAGTAGCACCCTCTAACTTTGTGCTGATGATGTGGTGAGAACAGACTTTGAAATGTGCTTGCATAGACCAGCCTTGCCCGGGCTCTGCATTAGTAAGCTCAGTCACGCTATTCCAGTTTCTTATTTATTTGTGCTTGTTTAGTGGGTTAGAGCATTGATCACAACTTGTTTATTTATTTACTGGTTGAACGATAGATTATGGTGGTAGTTCTTGGATTCTTTTTCACCCATGACCTTAGTGCTTACTTTAGAAGCAGTTACAGGTTTGTATAAAAGTTCAACCACTACAAGTTTTGTTAATAGTTCAGTATAACACACAGAGTTCAGTTCAACGTAAAGTATAAAATCTTTACACAAATTAATGGTGCCAGACAGTATGACGGATAATGACAGAAACAGCTTAACATATGTTGGCAAATGAGTATATTAATGCATAAAATGATTATTCATAAGCAGTAGTAACAGAAATAGCTGTTGTGCAATAAACAGCCGTAGTCACTGCCATGGCAATACAATGTTATAATTAATTCGTACTTGTGGAAGATATGTACACATTATTATAAACAGTAATCAAAGTACAAACATGAGATAAAGTTGTAAACGTACAAACAGTGTCTATGCCACTAAAATAAACCGGGTTGGTTCAATACAGAACAAATGACAATAACTGAGGGCTATGACATATGTACACCCCCTCAGATCAGGTAGTAAGTAGGTAGAAAAGTGGGCAAGAAGAAATCCAATAGAGTGACAGCTCAGTTAATGTTGGGAGTTTGCGGTGCCTGTCACACGCTTACTTGTAGGTTGAGGTTGTCTTTGATCAGGTCTCCACAAAATGGCCGAGGATCATAAACACTGATGATATCCATTCACCGCTGTGAAGGAGTCCTTATGACAGCCCCAGTCATTTCTGTTTGTTCCTCTTCTAGAAACACTCTCTTTCCATTCACTGCTGTGAAGGAGCCCTTATGATAGCCCCAGTCATTTTTGTTTTTTCCTCTTCTAGAAACACTACCTTTCCATTCACCACTGTGAAGGAGTCCTTGTGATAGCCTCAGTCATTTCTGTTTGTTCCTCTTCTAGAAACACTACCTTTCCATTCACTGCTGTGAAGGAGTCCTTATGATACCCCAATCATTTCTGTTTGTACCTCTACTAGAAGCACATCCTTGTAGGATGAGGAAAGCTGCTAAGTATCCGGACATCTTGTCTGATCGGGCTATTCATATCAGCTGCCCAAGGAGAATAACTCGTCTAACCAAGTCATCAAGGACATTCAGTGCTATGACAGGCTACAGCTCCTCCTCCTATCACCTTGAATTGGATTAAGTAGGTAATTAGAGAACATCTGGATTAATGTTGTCTGGAGATGTGTACTGTTCCTCCTATAACCCTGAATAGGATTAAGTGGGTAATTGGAGAACATCTGGATGAATGTTGGCTGGAGATGTGTACTGTTCCTCCTATCACCCTGAATTGGATTAAGTGGGTAATTGGAGTACATCTGGATGAATGTTGGCTGGAGATGTGTACTGTTCCTCCTATCACCCTGAATTGGATTAAGTGGGTAGTTGGAGAACATCTGGATGAATGTTGGCTAGAGATGTGTACTGTTCTATCTATCACCCTGAAATGGATTAAGTGGGTAATTGGAGAACATCTGGATGAATGTTGGCTGGAGATGTGTACTGTTCCTCCTGTCACCCTAAATTGGATTAAGTGGGTAATTGGAGAAGATTTGGATGAATGTTAGCTGAAGATGTGTACTGTTCTATCTATCACCCTGAAATGGATTAAGTGGGTAATTGGAGAACATCTGGATGAATGTTGGCTGGAGATGTGTACTGTTCCTCCTGTCACCCTGAATTGGATTAAGTGGGTAATTGGAGAAGATTTGGATGAATGTTAGCTGAAGATGTGTACTGTTCCTCCTATCACCCTGAATTGGATTAAGTGGGTAGTTGGAGAACATCTGGATGAATGTTGGCTAGAGATGTGTACTGTTCTATCTATCACCCTGAATTGGATTAAGTGGGTAATTGGAGAACATCTGGATGAATGTTGGCTGGAGATGTGTACTGTTCCTCCTGTCACCCTGAATTGGATTAAGTGGGTAAATGGACAAGATTTGGATGAATGTTGGCTGGAGATGTGTACTGTGTAGCCTTGAGCAAATTATTTAACCCTCATTGATTCAGTTCGATGTTTAGAGAAGCTCTGTTACAAAGAAATTTGTAGCAGTGTCATTGCCTTAACACATACATGTTAAGTGTGTCACTTTAAGCACCACAGCACACCTACTTGTGTAAGAAACATAGCACAAGTACTTGTGTGATGACTGGTTCACAAAGACAATGTAGAGAAAGTTGGGACTTACGATGCAGATATAATCTTGTTTGTTTCCTTTTAACAGGACGTCACGAGCTGGACATGGAAAGGACCTGGAATGTAAGTTATTTACTGATTTATTTTTGCATTCTTGATTAGTTGTATATAATAAGTGAAGACAGTACTGTCCCAAGGAAGTCAATATATTTGTTTCATTTTGTAATAAACTCATGTCCATACCAAGGAGGCATATTAGGAGGCAGTGGCAGTTGGTGACTTGAGAGTAGGGGAAGGCGGCTACAGGAAGCAACTGAATGGCTGCAACTAACTGGAATGGGGTGAGTCACATTTATGGCATGGCAATGCCTATTTACCTGTGACCACACAACAGATGGGAATTTTCACTTTCAGCCACAGTACCCAGTCTTTATGGCCCTGTTATTGACTATATTCACCTCAGATGCCCAAATTCAATAATCAAGGCCAACCTTAAGTGAAATTGAGCCCTAGCCAAAGGACTTATTGGGCTCCATGTTGCACAACACTCCCACTTGCACCTCTCCAGTCTTTCCCCTGATTTTAACCTCAGCCTGTCTCTATATCATCCAGAAAGATTACTTCTTTCATGCTTTTTTACACTCAGTCTTACCTTTTACTTTTTTCACCAACCTTTTAACACATCTTAACTGGCCAAGACTCCACTGTAATAAGTGCAGAAGAAGTAACTGAACAAAGCCAGGAACCTGGGAGCTGTTAGGACCCCAGAAGTCATAGAATTATAGATGTTTTAAGATGCATCACAGACTTTCTTTTACAACCTTTCAATACAATGATGGCCTAAATAAAACTTATGAATAAGTAAAGAACCATAGTCATATTTTGTCTTTCAAGGAAAAATAAGTTGTAGCTGAAGTTAAATGCTCACAGCTAACAAAACAGTAGGATTTCCTGCTGTGGAAGCCCTTGTCTGGCCCAACTACCAGATTAAAATCTCCCTCTTCAGGCTGGCAGATATAACAGTGATGAGGAAAGACATCAGGCACCACTAAACTTCCCATAATACAATTCACCCAGTATGCTTAGGTATAGAGGGAGCCACTACCTCTCAACTGTACAGATTTCCACAGAATTTCAGATTTTTGGCTCATATTTTTGGCCTGTTCCTCTATTTTCCTGGGAAATCACTGGGATGATCTCAGGATTGTAGTCACTAAATAATGACATACATTTGAGTTTCAGACTTCATATCCGTCAGAAATTGTATATTAAAACAAATCCTGTTACTCTAGCAACTTTCTAAGTTTATAAGAGTAATATTTAAAATATGACCCTATTTGTACCCCCATTTTGTCAAGCTTTGTACAGATTTTTTTGCATTAAGAGGTTGAGAGGTAATGAGCCAGCCAAAACCATGACATCAATGGCTAGTACTTTGGACACTGAATCCAGTGATCTGAGTTCAAATTTCACTAGAACTCATCTTCTTTCATGGGATTGGAGGTTGGCATACTGGTTAAGATGTTTACTCTACAGACAAAAGATACAGGGATTGATTCTCACATTTGAAAGGGAAATTGTCTAGGCTTAAAATGGCCCACAAGGGCAACTAGCCTAGTATTTATCTGTGAACCTCTGAATCCAGAGCACCTGAACAAAACTTTGAAAAAGACAGGAAGTATGTGCAGACTGCACACAGAAGGAACCTCAGACAGAAAACTCAGCCAAACGACCAAGTACTGTGAGATAATGATTACTGCGTGTGTACTGTGTGCTAGATATGATCACTGCAGCAGTTGCAGCTCCTATTTTTCCCTCTAGGTGTCACCCATGTGGCAAGCCAAAGCTGCTTCCTACTCTTTGGGATGAACCATTGTCAGCAGTTTGCATCCTTCCTTCCAGCCTAATGTCTCTGATATCCATGCTGCTAACTGAACACAGGTCACCTGGGTCAGAGACAGGGATTCTTCCCTATGCTCCATGGAGCTGATCTGTACCATTAGAGTTCTTCAGGATTTAAAACAATTACTTTGATAAACTAAGGCAACAATCATGCATAGTGCGTCAAAAGTAAGTACACTTTTGTTTATTTTCATTGTATAACCATAATGTGAAACTTATCTATTTGTAATGGTCTTACAGCTATGACTATGTACTTCACTGTGTCCTTGTCTGTTGAGTAATCATTCTGTAAAGTGTTTGGGGTAGCTGTGCTGTAGATTGTTGTGGTAGCACAGCTTGTATGTAATGTGAGCCTCTATTGTGTACCAATCTCATCGACCTGACGATTTAATACTGTGTATGTCCCATCACATCTACGTCTAGCCTGAACTTAGAAAAGCACTCCTGCACAACAAAACTGACTGTTCTTTAAACCTATCCTTGCTACTCCCATCACTAACCCCTAGTATATTGACTCCTTTCTCGACACGAGTGCACCCATACCTGCCTTAACTGCCACATTATAATTTGGGTATCTATTTAAAATACGCGCCTTGAGTACTGTTTCTTTATGCTACTACGTATCTATAAGGGTTTCTCCTACTAGTCATCCACAGTTCTGCTCCAAAAAGGGGACTAGAACATCGACTTATTACCAAATATTCTCCCTTCTACACTACTATAACCCATAGCTGTATTCTGGCTCTGTTTGCTCTACAAAACGAAAAGAGTAAACTCATTCTGCAAATACGGCTTAGAACTTCCGTATTCTTGTAAATACCCTCCTACTCAATAATTATAGTCCTCAACTGTATTCCGACCCTGCTGTCGCTCTACAAAACAGCAGTACTAGAGCAGGAAAGGATTTGTTGTAACTCGGCACTGTTTGGCACATAAAAGAAAAGAGCGAACCTGTCTTTAACAACTGGCTCCGGACTTTGTATCTAACTGTATACCCTTCAATTTGGAAGCTCTATAGTCCACAGCCATATTCCAGCTCTGTTTTTCTTCCTTAAAAGATTCCTGGCTTACTCTCTTAACCGCCACCACCTCCATGTGGTCCAGCCGAACTATTACAGAGTGGCTTGCGCCCTCATTGAACCTATGTTCATTAGCTTCATCTGTCCCTATCGGCCGATCCAAACTTATACTTCCCCTTAAAACTTATTTCCAGCTGCGCATTTTAACCCTAGCTTTTCCTCACTTGCTTTTGTACTGTTTTGGCGAGGTGCTAGGCGTATGTACGCTCCACTAGCGCATACTACACTAGGAATGAGTAGTCCTAGTCATAATTGACTGATTTTATCCCAGGAAACATATTCCATGCCTTGGTTGCTTGCCGCTTTTCCCTCCCAACTTAAAAGAGAAAAACAACTCCTAAAGAATCACTAATAATTTAACTTGTACCCCCTCCCCCCTTCTAACATACAACAGTAAATAGTTCTCTGCCATGGATACTTCTATAAAATGTGCTTACTAACACCTTGAAATACCCATTTCTGAACTTGAAATTGGTGTCTGTTTCCGTACATGTCTTTTGGCCAATGCAATGTGTGATTTGATGGACATGCTTATGTAATGCTGGGTCATTCGATTTTAACTTATGTTATTGTATCAAGAATTAGCGACACTGTGAGTGTGTAAAGTGTAAACCCTTACTGTCTGTGGGTTAAGCGCACCTTCTTGAAACTGCTTATATTTTGCAGGAATTACATTGTTTCTATTTTTCCTAATACTGAATCTAGTTTAAGCTGCCCTGTGCCTTAGTTAAGTAATTGTTACAAATTGAATGTTTTTTTTTCCTTCTAAACTGTTCTGCAGGGACCTATATACTTGTTTAGTAAGAACTTGATCATGATGTATTGATGCTTGTTTATATATGTTCACTGCTGGCAATCTGCACTTCTCATATTCTGTAAGCAAAGCATTATCCTTAACTTCTCAATTTTACAAATACCTTCCTCTCTATTTTTCCCCAGCTTTCCAACTCTCTTCTCCAAACTCACTTTGCCTCCTGGCCCAGCCTTTCTGGAGATCTAAGGCCAACACCGGGATACAAATCTTACCCTGTTCACCTGACTCTCTACAGGGATTGTGTCCTTCTCCCAGAAGAGAGAGTTAAAGGATCCAAGAAAGTATGTAACATGCTACTATCCTTACTACAAATTTTGCTTGTGACATTGTTATCACTTGCCTGGTGCTAGTAAGGGATCCCAGCCAGAATAGCCTGCAGCCACACACTTGTCACTGTGAATCTCCCTATAAACCTACCTCATCCCAGGCTCCCTTTTCAGAGCTACCTCCCTTTCATCTCCTATCTACCTGCTTTAGTGGTCCCTCTTTTTACTTAACCAGGTTCTGTCCACTAGGTGGCAGTGTCTACCTATCTTAACCCCTTTTTCCTTTAATCCTTCCCTTCACCATAATGTTATAGATCAATAGGCTTCTCTCCCTTATTGCTAAGTAATAGTTTTACCCTTCTCCACTTCTGGTCTCTGTCTTCTCCATCCCCTTGTACCTGCACCCCTAGATTCCCAATTACTACCCTTCTTACCTCCTTCAGTACTTACCTTCACCAGACTGATTGTTTTCAAACTGCTCCTGCTGCCTGCCTTCCTTGGGTGTATCCCGCTCTGTTCGCCCTGCAGGCTCACTCCGCTCCCCTACCCTGCCCCCAATTCCCACCCACCCCCAGGGCATCTACACATATACCTAACAAACTCCACCTACCTAACCTACTACCCAATCACAGTCCTCTCCCACTCACCCCTCCCCCTATTCTCTAATCAAGAAAAACCCCACCTCATTTTCCACTCCCACTGCTAATCCTCCCCCTACTCTCTTCCAGTCCCTACACACTATTTTCCCTTTATCATTTTCTTCTATATCTAACTCTCTCCATTCACTTCTGACCTTTCCCTTCTCAACTAACATACATTACTATTCTTCTCCTGTCTGTATTTTACCCTCCCTTATCCTAACATGTCCTACAAACTCCCTTTAACTTTTCAACTCCCCTGCTACCTTCTCATCTTACTCATAACTCTTTATCATGCTACTTCATACTCCCATAAAGCTCCTCCTTTCCTATGTCCTACTCAAACTACCCCTAACCCCCAGCCACTACCTCTTGAACTCTCTCACTTTCACTCCATATGCTCCTCCCTTATTCCACCCAACCTGTTACACCTTTTTCATCCCAAATTATTCTCTACCTCAATTAAAACCCTTTCTCTGAAACCTCTGCTAAACCCTAACAAATACCTACTATACAAACTTTACAATCCAAAACTGATCACCTGCAATGTCCTAGCCTTATCTGGAGACATTCATCCTAACCCTGGCCCTTGTCCCAGTACAAACTACTCCATCCCTCCATCCTCCTCCAAACCTACAACAAATAACACTCCCCACCCTTCCTGTCCCCCTCCCACTTCCCCCCTTAATACTCTGAAAATCTTCACTATCAATGCCCAGAGCCTTAACAACAAATGTCACCATCTACAAGCCTGGATTAATCATAATAAACCCGACATCCTAGCCATCTCTGAAACCTGGCTAAGACCCCATACCACTGACTCTGAAATATTACCTCCTGGTTACCACATCCTCAGAAGTGACCGTTTAAACAAAAAAGGTGGTGGCTCTGCCTTAATTTACTCTAATCATCTCTCTCTAATACCCCTTCAAATTCCTACCCCTTATTTCACAAACTCTGAAATCACAGTTAGCCTTCTCCGATTAAATAAACACAAGAATATCTGCTTCATATCTTTATATATCTCCCCTGGCAACAATATCTCCACCCTTGAAGATATTCTATATTGGTCCTCAACTCAAGTAAAATATGAAACATATATTCTAGGCGATGTCAATATCGACTAGAATAAAATCAACTCACCATCACCTTCACTTTCCATTAACCTTCTAAACTTCACCCAAGTAATCTCCTCAACTACTCGCCCTAACAAAAACCACCCCCCAGGGTCCATCTTAGACTGGATTCTAGTCTCCCATCCAAACAAAATCACTCTCAGTGGCACTATCCCTGACACCTTCAGTGACCATCTCCCTGCCTTCATCCATCGATCAAACAGCTCCACCCAACACCATCACCTCTACATTCAAACTCGTAACCTCAGTAACTTTAACCCCTTAATTTTCTCCAACATCTTCAAACAAATCAACTGGCAACCACTAAATATCCTCCCACTTGACAATGCTGTTGAACACTTCAATTCCATCTTCCTAGATACTCTCAACTCCCTAGCCCCTCTAAGAAATAAGCGAATCAAAACTAACTCTGCACCATGGTTGACCAAAGAAACTAAACAAATCATGCGTCACAGAGACAAGTCCTGGAAGCTCTACCAGAAAAATAAACTATCCTCCTCCTTACTTCTATACACCCAACTTTGCAACCAAGTAAAGAAACTCATTACCAAAGACAAAAAAAACTACTATATTAAACTTCAGTCCAATAACAATAAAAACCCTAAACAATTTTGGAAATCAGTCAATTCCCTTCTTCATCCCGGATCTCAATGCAACCCCTGCCCCAACCCTAATCTATCTGACAATGAACTTAGCTCCCACTTCAATACCTTCTTCACTGAATCCATAGCTAAACTAACCAAAATGTTTCCTAATAACAACCTACCTAACTTCCTTTCCTCTCCACCCAGCAATCCAAACAATAATCCCCTCAATTTCAATTTCAAACCTGTATCCACATCTTTTATAAAAAAGCTTCTCTCCAAGCTAAAGCCAGGTTTTAATGCCCCTGACAATATTCCCCCTTCCTTCCTCAAACATGCAGCTGAAGGAATCGCCCTTCCAATTAGTATTCTGATTAATAGATCCTTAACTGAGTCATACGTACCCAAACTTTGGCGTTCAGCCTACATCCTACCTCTTCACAAAGGAGGCAAAAACACCTCTATTTCTAACTTCCGCCCTATCGCCCTACTCTCTCCAATATCTAAAATTCTAGAAAAATGCGCCCACCACCAATTCTTACCCTATCTCATTCAAAATCACCTCCTTACACCCACACAGCATGGCTTCCGTCCCGGCCACAGTACCATAACTGCACTACTATCCTTCTTAGAAACTATCAATCAAGCTCGAGACTCTGGACTCGTTGTATCCACAGTACTGCTAGACCTTTCAAAAGCTTTTGACACCATCTCCCACACACACCTTCTTCATCATCTGGCTAATCCCAAACTCTCCCCAAACACTCTTTCCTGGTTCTCCAGTTACCCATCTGACAGATCCCAAGCAGTCAAATGGAAGACCTCATTCTCATCCGTCCTGCCTACATCTACTGGTGTTCCTCAGGGGTCCATCCTTGGACCCATGCTTTTCAACATCTTCATAAACAACCTTCACACCTTCATCCCTGACACCACAGTCATCCAATACGCAGATGACTCTACCTTGGTCTGATCTGCCCCAAATCTTCCTGAACTCCAGACCAAAACCCAATTAGCCTTTACCACCACAGAGAACTGGATGCACCAAAAACACCTTTCTCTCAACTCCAACAAATCCAAAATACTTATTTTTCTCCCCTCCAAAGTTTCCTCTGTGGACAAAAACACTTTCAATGTTCTCAGCCAGACTAACACTGCCATTGAAGTGGTCCCCTCTGCAAAACTCCTTGGCATCACCATAGACGAACACCTCAGATTTGATCTTCATATACAACATAACATAAAGAAAACCCACCAAAAGCTAGGTATGCTATATAGGAGCAATCACTTCCTGTCAAACTCCACTAGGCATACCCTGGCAACATCCTTCCTCCTACCTTCCCTTCTATACGGAGCCCCTCTCCTAACCAACTTGTCTGCTACCAACACCTCTAAGCTCGAAGCTTGCTATAATAAGATCTCTAAATTTGCCACCAAATCCAAAGTATCAAGTCACCACTGCCACAGCCTTCGTTCACTGAACTGGCTAGAACTCCCTAATCATCTAGACTATCTACAACTAACCACTGCTCACAAACTAATATTCTCTCCTAATAAATGCCCAGCCTTAAAGGACATCCTTCCTCCATACATCCCCAACAGATCACTGAGATCCGAAAACCAAAACCTAATCTCCATTAGTAAACCGAAATGACCAGCTGGCCAGCTTTTACTCTCCTTCTCATTAGGTAAAAAATGGAACTCTCTGCCTACTTCACTTAGGACTATACCCAACACTGAATCCTTCAAAACTCAACTTTTTCTTCACTTATCCTCCAAATGGAAATGCTCCTGCTTTCACCCCACTTAAATTCCATAGCGACTCCTACTCCTACTCCACTATACTCTCATACTTATTCTAATTTCTCAAAATAACTACAACTAACAGACTTTAAGTGACTGTAAGCATATAAATATTGAAAAAAAAAATATATGCCATCAAGTTCTCTTCAACTCTCAAATGTAGTAACCCTACTTGTTTTTACAAACTATATTGTATGTATTTTTTATTTGTAATCTTTATTTGCATTCTGCAACCTATATTGTATTATACTGTTCTTGGAGCTTTATTCTGTAACCTATATTGTATTATACTGTTCTTGGAGCTTTTCTCCCCGGGCCTCCACTGAAAATGGGCACTTCATGGCCCAGTGGACTTCCCCGGTAATCAAACTGAAATAAATAAATTAATAAATAAAGTAGTTGTGAGGGACCTGCTCGCTATTTGCAAACAGCATTGAAACTTGAGTAAAAATATATAAAAGATGATTGAAACTTTAGTAAGAACATATAAAAGATGATTGAAACTTGAGTAAGAACATATAAAAGATCATTGAAACTTGAGTAAGAACATATAAAAGATCATTGAAACTTGAGTAAGAACATATAAAAGATCATTGAAACTTGAGTAAGAACATATAAAAGATCATTGAAACTTGAGTACGAACATATAAAAGATCATTGAAACTTGAGTAAGAACATATAAAAGATAGCAAAAAGACTTTTTTTCACATGTAAACATATTGGTTGCGACAATGCAGAAAATTATTTGAAGGGGGCTGATGTTCCATTAGTGATGGGCACTTCAGTGCTCCTGCACTATCGAAGTTAAAAGGCTTTCGTTTGGGCCTAAAGTAACAGTAATGTGTAGCCTGATCGATGTGCTGACTTTCTTTACTACAGTGTCACTTATTGTCACTTTAAGGAAGGTTGTCAGAGTGTACCAGAAATATTTACTGTGATTAACATCTCTGGAACAGCCATATCTGCTAAACATCCTCCAAAAGGTATCTGATAATTAGCACATGCTATCTTATGTATTCCTGCAAATTGTCTTATTAGCAGAAGTTTAAAATGAGGCACTGATCTTATGTTTTGAATGAAACCATTGTCATTACACTACAAAAAAGTTGAAATGTCAGTAGATCTAACATTTGTAGGCCTGTTTCAATCCAAAACCCTCTGTCTTGGGAAAGTCATAAGTGGATAGATTTTAGACTTCTGAGTTACGAAACACGTAATAACTAACACAAGCATGGGTTATTCCTAAGGGAGGCAGAGTGTGGCATTGACACTGTCCTGCACCCCATGGCTGAAATGCATTATGGGAAGTTATGAATGAGGGCTTGCTAGTGGTGGATGCTCTTTGACACGTGTACGTCTACCTCAGGGTAACATCGATACTGCCTGCACATCATGGGTGAATTGTATTATGGGATGTTTAGTGGTGCCTACTGTTGCGGTATTCTTTATTCTTGGGATATCCTGCCAAGGATAGCCTAATGTCCAGCCAGCATACCAAAGCGTTACACATTCCAGGTGCCATACTTCAGGTGTATGTCCTATGTGCAAGGTATAAGGTACTTCTCAGAATTTCTTTGTTGCCAGTCAGAACACTACATTTGAATTCAGTCTGCAAGCAATTCACTGAGTTGTTCCAACTGCTTAGGCTTCTGAAGAGAAGTGTCCTGTTCGGGTTTCTTCCTTCCTTAATTTTTCTTTACTTTACATGTCATTCAGGAAAGGAAAATGTGAGTATGGGAAGCAGATTCCCCATAAAGACAGAGAAGAGAAGTGCCCTTTTTTGTTTGGATGCTACTCATGACCATACGCAGTGTGAGATTTGTCAGGCATTTGTTCTTGTGACTCTCCGCAGTCATCTGCTGTCTTTTTCCATTTGTTTGAAGAACCAGCTGTTGAAGCTTTTGCCTCAGATTACCATGGCCGAATCTGTCCACCCAGGCGTTGAGCCACCATTGAAGAAAAAAACCAAAAAGGCTTGCACTGATGCTGCTGTTGTCCAGCTTCTACCGAACATCTTCATTGGGTTGAATTAAGAGCCTGAGGATTATCTGGCGCCAATGTTAGCTCCCTCTCCCACATTCCAGTTGGAGGCCAACAAGGAGCTGTCTATTCACACATCCACTGAGGCTGTTCCTACATCTGGTGCAGATGAGGAATGGTAACCATTGCTGATTATATCAAAGGGGCCTAGTGGGATTCGTCAAGTACATGTCAAAGAAGAGGTGTCCAATACCCTCATTAAATCTAGTTAGGGGTCTAAACACCTAGATTTGTTAAAACTGATGTTTCTTTAAAAAAGTAGAACAATCATGTGGTCCCCCCTGTGGCCAAGGATCCACACAACTAACAGTTAAGATAGAAGATGTGATACAAATGGTGAGGTATAATCAATCCACAGGAACGTCTCCAGGAACAGATGGTATTCCTGTGGAAGACTGGCAGTTAGGAGGCAAGAAAGTGATAATGATTTGGGTGATTTTGTTTTACAGTATTTTAAAAGGAGGGGAAGCACCAACATCTTGGAAGAAAGCTGTGGTGGCTGTAATACCTAAAGATGGTAAAGGCAATCAGACTCAGCTTCATATGGCCCATTTCAACTTTAAACTGTGATTATAAAGTGTTTATGTCTGTAATAGCTAAAAGGATGGCAAAAGTTAGGCCAGTATTGATAGATATATAGATCAGTGTGGTTTTGTGGAAGGGGGGCAAAAATTTGACAAGATTAATAGTACAATGATGATCCAGAGGGAAGAAGAATGTAAGAAAGTACCTCTGTTGTTGGCAGGTCTTGGCGCAGAGAAAGCATTTGGCACAGTAAGCTGGGACTTTGAGTAAGGCAGTAGAAGCATTTGTATTCCTTGATACAGTAATAAGGATGTTCAGGAGGACATATGAAGGATCGGAGGCAAATATTAAAATGTGATGGTTCCTCTCTGATAAGTTATGTTCATAGGTTCATAGATTAGTGCTAGGCTAAGTGCCCTTGTGGGCTATTTTAAGCCTAGCCAATTGCTCCATGTGAGAATCAAACCCTGCACTTTGTGTCTGTAAGGTAAATACCTTAACCATTATGCCAACCTCCCACCCCTTGGAACAGAGGAATCAAGTAGGGGTGTCTGCTTTTCCCTTTATTTGATTTATATTTAAAACCAGGGTGAAAGAAAATAAGGGACTCAGAAACTCAATGGTATGACTGGTATGGTAGTCAAAAAAGTGTCTTTGTTTGCAGATGATATTATTTTGCGCCTCAATAATCCAGAAAAGGACTTCTTAGTATTGCGGAACATTTTGAGACAGTTTCAACTTCTTTCAGGATATAAAATTAACAAAGATAAAACAAAGGCTATAGCCATTAATTATGTACCCACGCATGAATTATTTCAGCATCACCCATGTTTCTGGGGACATAGTAAGATTTAGTATTATGGTGGGTGGATTAAAAATGCTTCTGTCATGGCAACTAAGGATGTGTGGGAAGAGACTAAACAAAAGATAATATAAAAACTGAGAAACCTGATACTCTTGTTTATGGATATGGATAGCAAGACACAAGCAGTAAACGTGTTTTTAGTCCTTTTAGTTTTATATTCAGGTTAGGCATATATTGTATCAATCAGAGGAGAAGATGTGGACAATTATTAATAAGGAATTGAAGGAATTTATCTGGGAGGGGAAGAGAGCAACAGTTAGTGAGATAAATTGATCCTTCTAATAAAACAAAGTGGTTTAGGATTACCTGATTTGAAGCAAGAGTTTAGAGGTATACATGTAATGCTTATGTACATAATGCAAGCTGAAGGCTGTAATTCAAAGTGGAAAGGGATGATGATGTTGAAGCACGGGGGGATGTTCAAGAAATGAGGAGAGAGCATGACTTCGGGTGCGGATACTTATGGAGAGTAATAACGACCATAACAAGCATACACAATATTATATTCATAAAGTAGCAGAAAGTATTCTGAGAACTAAGCCAGCACAAGAGAGGAGAGAGGAGATTTTGCTAATAGGGATGACTGCAAGTAGAGGTACAGAAAATAGGCAGGAGGGGGGCTGAAATTTACTGGAGAAACCTGGCAAAGGAACCAAGATATTGGGAACAAAGAAGTAGACAGGGAACAGTGATTGAGTGGGATGAGGCCAAGATGACGTTCAGACTGCAGGCTTGACACAGGGATTGAAATCATAGTTTAGGCAAAGAGAAATGGATAAGGGACTCATAAATGAAAGACCTCCTGTGGTGGAGTTTTTAGCTGAATGTAAAACAGAAGCTGCTTTTAAAAAGGGGATAATTGATAGGGCATATAAAATATTGCGTGATAACTACAAAAATCAATCCAAGGAGGTTAGAAAAGACTGGAAGAGAGAAAGGAAAAGCAATTTACAAGGAAAGAATGGAAAGACATCCGTATGGCTCCCAAGTATGCAACATAGTCCAGGCGGTTTGGGATCTTTGCTTGGAAGTGTTTGCATAGGTATTTCTATACCCCAAGCAGGCTTCAATATTTTTTTTCTCCAATAGATAGCAAGTGTTGGAGGTGTAATGGGGAAGAAAGAGGTATGTGGAAACATGTTTTGGGAGTGTAATGAACTGGCAGATTTAAAAATTCCCTACAAAGCACTCTGTCAGAAATATTGTGTGAGCAAACGGCTGTAACTAAGGAAATTATTCTTTTGAACTGGGACACAGGATCTGAATTGTCTAGACATAGTAAGACCTCGTTAAGTTTAATTCTATTTGCTTCCAAAAAAAGCAATTGCTAGAAAATGTTGAACAAATTCTCAACCAAATGTATACAAAGTATTGAATATTATAACGGAGATAAAAGAACTGGGAGAGGGATCTTTAGAAAAAGGACAGAGCAAATTATATAGACATAAATGGACATTGTGGGAACAATGCATGCAGAAAATGCACAGGAGGAGGAGTGAAGTTAAAGGGAAGATGGGACTTAGGAATTTATGTAATGCTGGACTGATAACAGATATAAAGAAAAAATGTATGTAATTTATAATTGATATAAATGGAAAAAATGTTAATGTGGTTTCTTTTCTGTTCACATATGTTTACCTGTGTCTTATGTGATAATTTAATAAAGGTGCTAAATCTTTATTAGTCAGTTAATGAGTATACTATTACAGATCTTCAAGTGTGGCAAAGTATAAGCTCATATCCATTGACTAATAGAGTTTTGGAGAATACAGCCTTTATTCAACTTTTTCCTGAAGAGAAGATGCTTCACTACTAGGGGGTGATTAAGTTTTGTTGAATTCAGTTAAGATACTCTAGGGTATCCCTTTGGGATATTTTCACTAAATGAATCACTAGGATAAAAGAAAAAAAAATCAGACCTTCAACTACCTTTACAGTGTCAGACCTTACCTTATCAGGGTAACGCTAAGCTTAAACACCCAGTTGCTGGCGAGAGTGTTGTTCGGATCAGTGATTTATACAAATCTGTCGACTGTCTGTCAAAATAAGCTAGAACAGGTGTTCTACAGACTTCCCTATAATCCATTGTAATATTTTGAGAAACGTTTTTCCAAATTCTCTACACAGAGCAGAGACTTTCTGGATACATCATAAACTAATATCAAAACAAGTAACTTTACAAGGGAACCACCCTTCCATTACATATACACCACTCAGTTGCACTACAATAGGGTAAGGAGAAATTTTCTTTTACATAATATGTCAGTGTTGCTCAAAGATCCCACAGTGTCTAATTAAAAACATTAGAAAAAGAAAAATCAGTATCAGTTAGTCTGGCAGTTACTGGAGAGGATTACGGCTAAAAGCTGTTAATGTGCTGCCTAACCCTATGGGGTTTCAGTCCCTCAGCCTTTATTTGTCTTCTGGGTAACTTTGAGCAAATCACTTAGCTTGACATTGCTTTGGGGCAACTGAGACTCTGGGCTGAACTCCTTAATGGTCTGCCTATATAATAAAAAGACATTCCCAAAGTCCTACACCTGTAAAGAAAAACACAGCAATCCCACCACAACTAAAACAATTACAGAAGAAAAGAAAGACAAATTTAATCTAGCAGCAAGTTAATATTTCATTCATGCAAAAACATCATCTAAAACGGTTACGGCATCACACAAAGAAACACCTTTGTGGAGTTTAGAAAAATCATTTATATATGTATGTGTGTGTGTATATATATATAAATATATTGGTCTACTTCAGAAGAATGTCTTTTCAAAATGTCGAACTTCATATGTTCAAGGCCGTGTGAAAAGCCAAACTTTTTGTACTAAGAGCATGGCACAGCAGTGTATGGGGCATTTGCCCATTCCCCACTGTAGTGAGACCTTGGAGTTGGTGTATGTAATTAGCAGGGAGTACGGCAGGGACTTATTTGGTGTTAAAAACAGTTATTCTGGTGGTGTTATTTTTTCTTTTGACTTTTCAAAAATGGTCTTGACCACATGAAGGTTGACATTTTGAAAAGCTGATCATCTGAATTAGAATCAGTTGTATCTATTTATACACACACACACACACGCACACACACACACACACACACACACATATATATATATATATATATATATATATATATATATATATATATATAGGTTCCCTATTACCAGATCGCAGACACAGTTTGTCAAATGTGCCTTGATTGAACCGAAAAGAGCGAAAAGGCAAAATAGTGAAATGGCTTTTCAGCAAATTCTTTCCCTGGGAAAGAATTCGCTTGGCCGCTTTCGTTACTTTGTCATTTTTGGCACTGTAGTGTGATCTCAGAGTTGGTATATTTAAGTAGGGGGGGTGAAGCCCCCCACATGTAATGTTTTAAATTTTTTTTTTTTTTGGAACAAAATCGCTGCATAATATAGATCCTATATATATATATATATATATATATATATATATATATATATATATATATATATATATATAAAATGTGTGTGTGCGCGCGCATGTCCCTTGGATGGTTTTGAGTTAACTAAGTAAGTATACAAAATCCATCTCTATAATTCAAAGTTCTGTGTACCATCCAGTATGTTACACTTAGTAACCTCATCAGGTGGTATGCACATCAGGAGAACTGGTTGTTAAATACCTGTCCCATATGTCCTAGTCACAGTGACCATAGTTTTGGCAATGGTCTTCATTATGTCTGTTGGGCCCCACCTTTTTAATTATTTGCCATCTCATGCAAAGCAATGGGGTGAATAACTGAAATTCAAAAACCTCTGTAAGTACTGTTTGTTATATGGATTTGTAACTGTACTGTGATTCCTGTATAACAGAGTGCATTAGTTCCATCATGAGGCTCACTTTACTCTGCAGACTGTGCTGAAGCTATGCATATACCCATCTGTCTTATGTTTAACCTACTCCCCCCCCCCCCACCAAGCATTGGCTGTGTTCATTTTTTGCTGCTGTCCTGTCTCCTGTTTACAAATTTTCCTTTTTTTTTTTTAAACCAAATGATAACATTTTCAGTAGTGATAATAACATGCATGACATATATCTATATTTGGCACATTAGTCATAAAACTGAATAACGTTTAGAATCTGAACATTTATTTAAATGAATTACTAAGCACTAATTACTCAAGTATTATCAATTTAAAATATTTAATTTCTGTCTGCCTATAAATTAAATTAGCTGTTTACAATATGTACATGCCTGTATCTTTGTATTTGTCTCACAACAGACACAATTCTGGCTAACGTTTTTAACTAATAGTTCTGTGTTTAGATCTCACCTTTACAATGTTAAATCCATTTTCAAACATATTAGTGGTTATTTTCAACATCTGGATAAATGGAGGTACAACATCTTTTTTCTAGTTGTTATTTATAGTGTTATATGCAACTACTTAAAGACACCAAAGAAATGGCAATTGAACAAATCATATATACCAGCGAGTTGTAAAATTAAATAATTCTTAGATAATTGAAATTTATCTAACCACAATGACTAAAATTGTACCCAAAATTATTTTACTACACAGCTTATTACCAGTCATGTCTGAGTTCTGTATTGCATATACAGAAATGAATATAAAGGATGTTCCTAGTTCATTAAACAATAAAACAAAACATCTCTACAGATAAATTTCCATATGTATTATTTCCAAAATAAAGATAATTTTTTTTAGATGGGCCTACTAATATAGTCTTATCTGTGTCCTCAAAAGTGGACAGTTGGTTTGATTCAGATGTTTTCAGCAAAGATTTAATACAGATGACATAACTGATATAATTTTGTACAGTGGAAATAAAATTGGAGAAGCATGTAAAACAGATTTTATGTATTTTAATAATGTTGAATGTGTGAAGTAGAGGAATAGCAAATACAGAAAAATATAAACATTACAACAAAAGTGGGGATGTGAGATATGTGGAAATGATGCTATAATTGTAACCTTTATTGAGGGCTTTACAAACAGCTGGTCTTTGAAGATGTTGTCTGAGGTGTGACCTGAACTCTGCATAGGAGGTGAAATGTCTGAGGTTGGCTGTCAGGGGTTGCCATAGTTTAAGACCCAAGGTGGAGAAGCTGTGTTTTGTCCTGTGCGAGATATGTCTGTAGTTAAGGAGTATTGTACTGTGTGAGATATGTCTGTAGTTAAGGAGGTATTGGACTTGCGAGATATGTCTGTAGTTATGGAGGTATTGGACTTGCGAGATATGTCTGTAGTTAAGGACGTATTGGACTTCCAAGATATGTCTGTAGTTAAGGAGGTATTGGACTTGCGAGATATGTCTGTAGTTAAGGGGGTATTGTACTGTGCGAGATAAGTCTGTAGTTAAGGAAGTATTGTACTGTGCGAGATATGTCTGTAGTTAAGGAGGTATTGTACTGTGCGAGATATGTCTGTAGTTAAGGAGGTATTGTACTGTGCGAGATATGTCTGTAGTTAAGGAGGTATTGTACTGTGAGATATGTCTGTAGTTAAGGAGGTATTGTACTGTGCGAGATATGTCTGTAGTTAAGGAGGTATTGTACTGTGAGAGATATGTCTGTAGTTAAAGAGGTATTGTACTGTGCGAGATATGTCTGTAGTTAAGGAGGTATTGTACTGTGCGAGATATGTCTGTAGTTAAGGAGGTATTGTACTGTGCGAGATATGTCTGTAGTTAAGGAGGTATTGTACTGTGCGTGATATGTCTGTAGTTAAGGAGGTATTGTACTGTGTGAGATATGTCTGTAGTTAAGGAGGTATTGTACTGTGCGAGATATGTCTGTAGTTAAGGAGTATTGGACTTGTGCGAGATAATGTCTGTAGTTAAGGAGGTATTGTAGTGTGTGAGATATGTCTGTAGTTAAGGAGTATTGGACTTGTGCGAGTTAATGTCTGTAGTTAAGGAGGTATAGTACTGTGCGAGATATGTCTGTAGTTAAGGAGGTGGAGGTATAGTACTGTGCGAGATATGTCTGTAGTTAAGGAGGTATAGTACTGTGCAAGATATGTCTGTAGTTAAGGAGGTACAGTACTGTGCGAGATATGTCTGTAGTTAAGGGGGTATAGTACTGTGCGAGATATGTCTGTAGTTAAGGAGGTATTGTACTGTGCAAGATATGTCTGTAGTTAAGGAGGTATTGTACTGTGCGAGATATGTCTGTAGTTAAGGAGTATTGGACTTGTGCGAGATAATGTCTTTAGTTAAGGAGGTATTGTACTGTGCGAGATATGTCTGTAGTTAAGGAGTATTGGACTTGTGCAAGATAATGTCTGTAGTTAAGGAGGTATTGTACTGTGTGAGGTATGTCTGTAGTTAAGGAGGTATTGTACTATGCGAGATATGTCTGTAGTTAAGGAGGTGTTGTACTGTGTGAGATATGTCTAGTTAAGGAGGTATAGTACTGTGCAAGATATGTCTGTAGTTAAGAAGGTATTGTACTGTGTGAGATATGTCTGTAGTTAAGGAGGTATTGTACTGTGTGAGATATGTCTGTAGTTAAGGAGGTATTGTACTGTGTGAGATATGTCTGTAGTTAAGGAGGTATTGTACTGTGCGAGATATGTCTGTAGTTAAGGAGGTATTGTGCTGTGCGAGATATGTCTGTAGTTAAGGAGGTATTGTACTTTGTGAGATATGTCTGTAATTAAGGAGGTATTGTGCTGTGCGAGATATGTCTGTAGTTAAGGAGGTATTGTAGTGTGCGAGATATGTCTGTAGTTAAGGAGGTATTGTACTGTGCGAGATATGTCTGTAGTTAAGGAGGTATTGTACTGTGCGAGATATGTCTGTAGTTAAGGAGGTATAGTACTGTGCGAGATATGTCTGTAGTTAAGGAGGTATTGTACTGCACGAGATATGTCTGTAGTTAAGGAGGTATTGTACTGTGCGAGATATGTCTGTAGTTAAGGAGGTATTGTACTGTGCGAGATATGTCTGTAGTTAAGGAGGTATTGTGCTGTGCGAGATATGTCTGTAGTTAAGGAGGTATTGTACTGTGTGAGATATGTCTGTAATTAAGGAGGTATTGTGCTGTGCGAGATATGTCTGTAGTTAAGGAGGTATTGTAGTGTGCGAGATATGTCTGTAGTTAAGGAGGTATTGTACTGTGCGAGATATGTCTGTAGTTAAGGAGGTATTGTGCTGTGCGAGATATGTCTGTAGTTAAGGAGGTATTGTAGTGTGCGAGATATGTCTGTAGTTAAGGAGGTATTGTACGGTGCGAGATATGTCTGTAGTTAAGGAGGTATTGTACTGTGCGAGATATGTCTGTAGTTAAGGAGGTATTGTACTGTGCGAGATATGTCTGTAGTTAAGGAGGTATTGTACTGTGCGAGATATGTCTGTAGTTAAGGAGGTATTGTGCTGTGCAAGATATGTCTGTAGTTAAGGAGGTATTGTACTGTGTGAGATATGTCTGTAATTAAGGAGGTATTGTGCTGTGCGAGATATGTCTGTAGTTAAGGAGGTATTGTAGTGTGCGAGATATGTCTGTAGTTAAGGAGGTATTGTACTGTGCGAGATATGTCTGTAGTTAAGGAGTATTGGACTTGTGCAGTCTTGACTTCTCAAACTGTAGAATAGTATCCTGTGCAAAAGCTTTGCTGCTGAGGGGGTGGGTTTTCATGTGTAGAAGCTTAAAAAACAGTGATCCATATAAACCGTCCAGCCTTTGTTTTATAGGTAGCCAGGTTGCTTTTTGGGGTGTATGGCAGTCATATTCTCATTAAAGGGAGGGGGTACTGAAGTGACATATTTTGTTATTAGTTGCCTGAAGAGCTTTACTGTGGTTATAAGTGTCTCTTGCAATTACCCTTTGCCAACTCCAAACTGACATACCCTTCCTAATAGACACCCAAGATAGATGGAGACACAATTAGTTGAATTGCATGGCTAGACTTATAAAGGCCCTAGTGGTCATTATCCTGATTTATACCAATGTTGCCTCCCAGCATGAGGTTCTCCCGTTCGATTCTCGGCTGGAGCCCCTTCTGTGTGGAGTCTGCATATCCTCCCCGCAGTCGAGTGGTGTTCGAAAGATATATGTGAATAAGTGTGCCTTCGTTGAAGGTTGGGTGTTGGGCTGGCACCTCGGCACCATAAAAATCAACTGCTAATGATTAGCGGACCGGAGTTCCACTGTGGTGACCCCTAACCGGGAAAAGCCAAAAGAAAAACAAACATACCAATGAACCTATGACTAGGGGTTGTATTCTATACATGCAGGTATAATTCCTTTCCTTATAGCAGATCTTCTAGGTGCAGACACAAAGTATAAAATTTTTTCTGGCCCAGAACAATAGATTTTTAACTTTTGTTTGTTTTTGTGTGTGCAGCCGAGTGACTGATTTAACCAGATACAAAAGTATTTACTGTTTGAATGGTTTCATCATTCAAAGCCTACAGTTCCCCAGTGGCTTGTGGTCATAGAACTTTTTTTATTTGGTTTTGGAGGTGTTTAGCAGTAGTTTATGGCTGACTATCAATTTAGTAAAAGTATAGATATCATGTTGTCGTTTGATATGAATGATGGATGGAGAGTGGACTGATCTAAATAGGAGAATATCATCCTTGTATAAGATAAGAAATAGAATGGGGTGGTCATGTGGGAGTTTATTAATAAAAAAGAGAAGAAAAGGGACAAGGCTAAATGTCTGAGTGATACCTTTCGGTAAGGAAGCTTCAAGGTAGAAGAGGAATCCATCTTGACTTTAAAGTGACAGTTGGAGAGGAAGTCTTGAACCAGAGAAAAAAAGCAGGGCTTACACCAAGATGTAGCAAATGGTTCAGATGAAAGGAGTACTCAACAACGTCAAAGGTTTTGTTAAGGTTAATGAAAATGTCCCTGGTGAGATATTTGTCCATGTTAGATTGGATCTCATCCCTAAGGGACCAAACAGCAGTCACTGTGCTATGACCAGGCCAAAACCTATGTAACTTGAAGGTTAGTAGTTTATTTTGGTCAATGTTTGATGTAAATTAGGTGTAAATTAACTCCTCAAGAATTTCCCTTAATTGGGAAGGCTAGAGATGGGATAGTAGTGTGAGATGTTGGTGGGGGATGGGCTCTTTAGGGAGTGGTTTGATTAAAGCTGTTTTCCATAGTGCAGGTGCAGTGTTTTTTGTGAAGTAGAGGTTGTAGACATATAAAATAGTATGATGTAGTTAGATGAACCAGGGAGTAAATTATCCAATCCTGGGGCATCAGTAGGAACATTTTCCACATCTCTGGAGTGAATTAGTGTAAATTTGAAAGGTAGGAAGGGGAGGAATCCTGCCTAGTGAAGTCAAGAAAAAACTTGCTTAATTCATTGAGAATGTCGGAAGTAGTGAACTGTACAAAGACCCAAGGAGCAGAGTTAGACAGAGTGTTGATTGTGGCTGTTTTATGATCAGTTAGGAGGTTATAACTTCCTTACAGAAGAGCTTAGGTTTGAGCATTAAAAATTACTGTTGACACTTGAAATTGAGTTCCTTATGTCTAGAAGTAGCTTTTCTGGCAAAGTTATGAAGTGTGGTAAAGTTTCCAATGATACCATACTTCATCTCTCAGTTGAAGAAGGTCTTTGACTCTTTGGTAAGCCAGTTGTTTTTCTTGGCTTTGTACATTCTAGGCAGAGATGCAGAGGAGGGGTGTTTTAAATGCTCTAGTGTTGAAAGTTAAGAAATGCCATCCTGGCATGACATGATAGATATGTTTTAAGTTGTTGATGTTCTGAATGGATTTCTGCCGAAAACCTTTCTGTTTTGGAGGAGAGTTAAATGTCATATTATAAATCTTGAGAGATGAAGGTGTCGGGTAGGTGGGTGGCTGATACCGGTGGTTTTGATAAAATATAGGAAGGAGGGTATTTTCCTGATTTGACATTATGGTGGGCTAGCTTCATTAACAGGCTGAGCAAGGCCGGGTCTATATTATATCCTCGAACACTTAAAAAAGCGAATGCTGATTGATCGAACTTATTTTCGCGAAACTGCAAAATATCGAAGCAGCAGAAACTCAAATTTTTTCCTAGGGAAAGAATTCTGTTGTCCATTTCTGTTGCTTCGGTATTTTCAGTGTTATGGTGGAAAGTTACCGGTCGGATTCAGGTAAGTGTGCGATTGTGTGGATGTGAGTGTTAGGGTGATTTAGGTGAGTTAGGCTTAGGACTCGGGTTAGGTGTGTGTGCGATTGAGTGGACATGAGGGTTAGGGCGGATTTAAATGAGTTAGGGTTAGGGAGTGGGTGAGGTGAGTGTGCGATAGTGACAGACCTTGGGGTTAAGGTAAGTGGGTAGTGTGTGCATTGTTTAGTGTAGGGTTAGGTATCAGATTTTAGGTGTATGTGTGTGGATTTCTGTTTGTTTTCAGCAGAGGCACAGGGAGAAAAGCTCCATTTGCTTACATTGCATTATACTAACTTCCAGTTAAACACAGAGTAGTTACTTTTCTATTTACATTTATACACAAACAGTAGTTACATTTATACATTCTAAGATTTTACAAAGGTGGAACTTGCTAAAGAGAAGGTCCACGTGCAACTTAGTGGATTGTACAGGCAGCAGTTATATATAAAAATTGTTTTGTCATTTCAGTGAGAGGTTGAGAGTATTTGGAGACGTACCTCTCAACCTCTTAGAGTAAGAAATCTGAACAAAGTCATGAAAAAAGTGGTACAAATAGGGACAATTTTAAATATTTCTCTTACAAACTTAGAAAGTTGATATAATTACAGGCTTTGCATTAGCATGGATTTTCTAACTCCAATCTTTAATGATTTGCCACTAATTTGCCAGAAAGCCACAATTTTATGAAAAATGGACCAAAAATATAAGGCAAAAATCTGGACGTTCTGCAAAAATCTGTACAGTTGAGAGGTATGTTTGGAGAGTACCATACAGTGAACACAGTCTTCACCTTGTAATGAGCATGTGTAGGACCAGGACTGGTTATAATGAGCATGTGTAGGACCAGGACTGGTTATAATGAGCATGTGTAGGACCAGGACTGGTTATAATGAGCATGTGTAGGACCAGGACTGGTTATAATGAGCATGTGTAGGACCAGGACTGGTTATAATGAGCATGTGTAGGACCAGGACTGGTTATAATGAGCATGTGTAGGACCAGGACTGGTTATAATGAGCATGTGTAGGACCAGGACTGGTTATAATGAGCATGTGTAGGACCAGGACTGGTTATAATGAGCATGTGTAGGACCAGGACTGGTTATAATGAGCATGTGTAGGACCAGGACTGGTTATAATGAGCATGTGTAGGACCAGGACTGGTTATAATGAGCATGTGTAGGACCAGGACTGGTTATAATGAGCATGTGTAGGACCAGGACTGGTTATAATGAGCATGTGTAGGACCAGGACTGGTTATAATGAGCATGTGTAGGACCAGGACTGGTTATAATGAGCATGTGTAGGACCAGGACTGGTTATAATGAGCATGTGTAGGACCAGGACTGGTGATAATGAGCATGTGTAGGACCAGGACTGGTTAGGATGTTGTTTAAGTCGTGCTTTATAACATTTGAGTTTGTTGGAGAGTTTTATGTGTGTGGGAATACTATTCCTGAGTTTAGCAATGTATTGGAGTAGAGCGAGTCTCCTGCAACATTATTTGGCTTATTTGTAAGTAATAAGAATTTGTTACTAGACTGGAGGTCCCTAGCTGGACAGTAGGGCAGTAATAAGTTATGTAGTGCATGGCATTCTTCTGGATGATGAATCAGTTTGCATGCTGTAGTATGTTGTGAATATGTTAGGTATTTGCACAGTTCAAGCCAGTTTAATTGCTTTAAGCTATGACGATATTGGGTTCTATGAGGAATACTGGTGGCAAATTTACCTATTTTGTTGTAGCAGGAGGCAAGTTTCTTTCTTTGAGTATCATTTAAGTTTGTTAGGATAGGAGCGGCGTATAAGAGAGTTGGCAGTAAGAAGGTGGTGACTGGAGTTTTTCTTGCGGTATCTATAAGGAATCCATTGATCCTATAAAGGCACCCTAGTTTCTGGTGACTATATTTAATGGTGGGCAGTATAAACAAGTCATATTAGAGATTATCCTCTATTATACCACTTATACACCCAACAGCAGATATGCTAAAGATGCTGGGTGAGATAAGGTAGGGGTGAGGGTACTAATAGCAGTGTGGAGGGAAAGGCGTATCCCAAATGACTGGAGAAAAAGCATACTTGTGCCAGTGTACAAGAACAAAGGGGACAACCACAACTATGGGCAGTATAGAGGCATCAAACACCTACCACACTGCATGAAAGTTCTGGAGAGGGTGATTGATAAATGGATGTGCAGAGTAGTGGAATGTAAGATGGGAGATGGGCAATTCAGATTCAGACAAGGATGCAGCACAACTGACCTGATGTTTGCACTGCGACAGATACTTGAGAAGAAGTTAGAGATGAGGAGAGTCCAACTGGGCATTTCTAGACTTGGAGAAAGCATATGACAGGGTCCCAAGAAAGCCGATCTGGGCAGTACTGTGGTGGTTTGAAGTCCCAGAAACATTGGTAGAATTAGTGCAGGCTATGTATAAGGACCCAATGACTCAAGTACGAAAAGTGTTTGGTCTCACAGAGGGGTTCCCAGTGGGAGTAGGTGTACACCAAGATTCACTTCTGAGCCCACTGCTGTTCATATTGGTGATGGACTACATTAGCAAACAGGTTGGAGGGGGAAGATCAACAAAGCTGCTGTATGCAGACAATGTGGCAGTACAAGCAGACTCTGAGCTAGAACTTCAGCAAAGGATAGGAGAATGGAATGCAAATCTAAAGGCACATGGGATGAAACTAAGCACAGATAAGACAGTGGTAATGGCAGCAAATTGGGGAAATCAGAAGAAGCTGGGTATAGAGATAGAAGGGAAGATAGTGGAACAGGTAAACAGCTTCAATTATCTGGGAGGGGTGGTTGAGGAGAGAAAGGTAGCCTGAATGAAGAAGTCAAAGCTAGAATCAGAGGGGGTGCAGCTAAATGGCATAGAGTATCAGGTGTAGTCCATGACAGAATAATGCCAAAGAAGCTGAAAGCTAAAGTGTGTGACCAGTACTACTGTATTTTGCAGAAACCTCGCCAGTAAAGGCAGAACAGTTGAAGAAGCTAGAGGTGATGGAAATGAAGTACCCGGGAAAGGTGGTAGGATGCACACTGTGGGACAAACAAAGAAATGGTGGTTTGGGCACATGTGTAGAAAAGCAGAAGACAATCTGTTGAGGACGATTTTGGACAGACAGGAAGTAGATAAGAGGAAGCGAGGATGTCCAGCAAAGAGGTAGATGGAGTTCTTGAAAGAAGATCTGCGACAGTCAGGCATGAGTGTTGAAGAAGTCAGGAGTATGGCACTGAATCGAGAGAGATGGCAACAGTTAACACGATACCCTGACCCCATGTAGAAAAAATGGGAAAAAGGGGGCTGATGATGATGAGGATGGAGATGATTGGTGGTGGTGATGATGATGATGGTGGTGGTGATGATAGTGATGATGGTGATGATGTTGATGATGATGTTGATGTTGGTGATGATGGTTGGTGGTGATGGTGATGATGGTGGTGGTGATGATGCTTGGTGGTGGTGATGATGCTTGGTGGTGGTGATGATGTTGGTGGTGATGTTGATGATGATGATGATGGTGATGATGGCTGTTGGTGATGGTGATGATGGTGGTGGTGATGGTGATGATGGTTGTTGGTGATGGTGGTGGTGATGATGATGGTGATGATGGTTGTTAGTGATGATGGTGGTGATGATGATGGTGATGATGGTTGTTGGTGATGGTGGTGATGATGATGATGGTGATGATGGTTGGTGGTGATGGTGATGGTGGTGGTGATGATGATGGTTGGTGATGATGGTGATGATGGTGGTGATGATGGCTGTTGGTGGTGATAGTGATGATGGTGGTGGTAGTGATGATGATGTTGATGCAGATGATGTTGAGGTTGGTGATGATGATGATGTTGATGTTGGTGATGATGGTTGGTGGTGATGGTGATGGTTGTTGCTGGTGGTGATGGTAGTGATGATGGTGATGATAATGATGTTGATGTTGGTGATGATGATCCATTATAACGCCTAGAGGTTTACTGTTAGTTACAGTTTCAATTACAGTATTATGTGCTGACTTTATGGTAAAATATTGCTTTTGCTTTTGACTTTGACAACTTTGTGAGGTAAAAAGCATTAATTTAGTTTTCTTGGGGTTGAATAGGAGGTTGGATTCTTTGAGAAAGGTTTCCACAGGAGAAAAAGGTTTTGGGGTAATGTGTTGGATTTTATTTATTGTTGAGACCATAACATATTAATGCTGAGTCATCTGCATACTGAACTAAACTAGCATGGTGAGTGGAGGTCATTAAATATATTAAATAGGAGAGGACCCAGGCTAGAGCCCTGAGGGTTACCTGTAGTAACTAGTTGAAAGGATGAGTAGGTTCAAGGTTGAAGTCACCCAATAATGTCCAGTTCTCTGAGATTAGAGGATGAAGTTAATTTATCATGGAGAAGTGTCCTTATTTTTTTAATTTGCTGAGTGAAGGTGGTTGGTAATAGAGAATGGATAAGCTTAACAGTTCATTTGTGGATGAGAGGATTTTATTAAGGATCCAGTTAGATAGAAAGTCTAATGTGGAGTTGGCTTGAAAATGTAGAACTGGTTTAGGATTATATTTGTAAAGCAGGGATCCACCATAAATCTAGTCTTGAATTAAGAATGTAGTCGCAACCTGGGAAAAGGAGACTAGCAGTGTAATCCAAGATTCGATTGTAGCCATCATAGCAAGAGGCTAGAAAAGCACTAAGTTGGTGTAGCTTGTTGATACTTGCTGCATTAGAGAGTTTAGGGGTTCAGTGCTGTAGTAAGGCCCAAGATTAAGTTCAGTGTAGGTCTTCAGCAGAAGGGGTGTACTTGAGAGAAATTCTGAGACAGAGATATACAACCTCAGGGTTATGCTGCTAAAGGCATACACACATTCAAACACACACACACACACACACACACACACACACACACACACACACGCCACAGAACTCTTACCTACCCAAGAGCTGAGATAACATCCCCAAAATTGCTTCTTATGTTCTTGTCCTTGCCATTGTCAATCACTTTTCTTCACAGTAAGTTAATAAGGTTATGCTGCTAAACATTAGGAGTCTAAACCAGAAACTGCACTCACTGGAAGCAGTCCTCACCCTGGAAACTGCTGACATTTGTGCACTCACTGAGACCTGATTTAAGGTTGTAGAGAGCACCTCAGCTATACCAGGTTACATTTCCTTCCACACATTCAGACCACAAACTGAAGGCGTGAGAACTAAAGAAGGTGGTATATCAATATTAATTTAAGATAAATACACCTCTAGATTTGTTAAACAGCACAATTGCCTTGAATTACTTCAGGTACAATTGACTGTGGGTAAGACCCCTCTTCAGGTCATTGCCTGCTACAGGAATCCCCTCCATGAATCAGGACATCCACAAAGCCTACTTGGATCTACTGAGTCACTCAAGATGCAACCAAACAACCTGGTTTTGGGTAACTTTAATTACCCATCCATAGACTGGTTAAATTATACGTGTTCTAACTCACTTGCCCAAAGGTTCCTGGACTTCGTTAACTCCATTGCCCTGGATCAGCAGGTTGACACCCCCACAAGAGGCTCAAACATCCTGGATATGGTACTCACTAACATGGGGGACCGCTGCACCACCTCCAGTGTGTGACCATCCTTGGTGAGATTTGACCATAAGTCAGTCTCGCTCGAAGTAACTATAACAAAAGACCCTCTCATTAGCAACAGCTAGACTAAAAAACTTCTCCAATTACATCCTCTTACATGACAGCATAAATAGCTTCATAGCCCCTTCCCCCACTGATAGAACAGACACCTTTGCTGAGTTATACACCAATGTTTTATACAAGCACCTGCACAATTGTATTGATTCTGTGGTACCTGATAGAATCAAAGCAAGATCTTCAAAGAAAAACAAACCTGCCTGGTGGACAACTGCCATCAATAGGCTATACATACACCAATGTTTTATACAAGCATCTGCACAATTGTATTGATTCTGTGGTACCTGATAGAATCAAAGCAAGATCTTCAAAGAAAAACTAACCTGCCTGGTGGACAACTGCCATCAATAGGCTATACATACACCAATGTTTTATACAAGCATCTGCACAATTGTATTGATTCTGTGGTACCTGATAGAATCAAAGCAAGATCTTCAAAGAAAAACAAACCTGCCTGGTGGACAACTGCCATCAATAGGCTATACAACAGGAGAAAGAAATTACTAAGAGTAGGAAGGAACGGTCTCAAAACTGGAAACACTCCCTCCTCAGTTTAAACAAGCAAAAAAGATTCCTACTGAAGTCCTCCAAAGCTAACTATGAATCCATATTAGCTTCCCTAACCAAGGATAAGCACAAGGCGCTCTTTAGTTACATCTGTAACCTCAAGGGTAAGGCCCATATTTGCGCTGAATTCATAGTTAATGGTACTACATATACAGAACCTGTGGATAAAGCAAACCTGCTGACTGACAGGTTCAGTGAAAACTTCACTCCTCTGTCCCTGCCACATATACCTCAAACCATCTCTAACACCTGTCCCCCACCTCAGTATCTCTGAGGAGCAGGTCTAAAACCCCCTCTCCAAGGCCAAAAACACAGCATCTATGGGAGCAGACAACATTCTGGACTGTATTGTACATGGGTTAAAATAGGAATTAACATCACCATTGGGGACACTTTTCAGTCACAGCTAAGCACTGACTTTGTCACAGAGGAAGAGAGGAATGGAAACCAGCTACCGTCATCTCTTTGCACAAAGGGGGTGCATCCATGGACTTGGGGAACTATAAACCCATTAGCCTGACCAAACTCATCTGAAAGGCCATGGAATGAATCATCATGGGCCTTATTAACAAAGATATAGATTCCAAACGTTCAAACCCACCCAGTTTGGCTTTGTCAAGGGGAGATCCTGCCTGTTAAACTTGGTGGACTTCTTCCAGACAGTCAATAAAGCCCTAGATGAAGGCAATTCTATGCATACAGCCTACCCAAGGCTTTGACACAATCTGATACTTGTGTTAATTTCAGAATATGGACTCACCTTTTGAAGGTGATCTTGTGGAATGGCATGCTCTAATACTGGTGTTGCATTTGCTGAAATGTAGTCACAAACTTTTTTATTTATCTGTTGTCAGAAAATTTTAACTGGGGTAAGAAAGACAAAAAAAGCATTTTCTGGGTTCTCTTCTGCTAAGAACCTGAACCACTAAATATTCAAGTAAAAATCTGTATCACTGAATTGTATACAAAGGAATAGTTGTCTATTATTTTAGATGTAGCTGCATTTTATTGACACGGGTTCACACACACCCCAACTCCCCCAGGAAATGAAGGCATCCAGTAAACAGATGGATAGATTGTATGAGAGAAGGCCTACCACAGTCAGGAGAGTTGCACTGAACTGAGAGGAAGGGAGAGAGAGAGAGAGAGAGAGATGGCAATAGCTAACATTACACCCCAACCACATGTAGAAATTTGGAAAAAGGTGGCTGTTTATGATGATGATGATAATGATGATATTTCCTGTTATATCCTCCCTTTCCCCAGCAAATGTCTTCTCCATTCACTAGTTTTGTAAGACCATCTGCCTAGACTTATGGAGGGGATGTCGTGTTCTTGTCCATTTTTAGGTGAAAAGTTGAATGTCAGATCTTTTTCCGAGCCCCTTTCTATGAGTGCTTTCATACATGCGTATGCCTGGTGATACCTGCAGCAGTGGTTGGTGTAATTCTTTAGTGGTAGTAGGGGACAGCTCACCCTGGTGCCCTGGATTCACTTTCTGTCCCTCCTACGCTACATCATGCAGCAATATCTTAGCAGGTAAACTTGCTGCTTTAGATGGACACTAACATCCACATAAGAAAAGCTGGACTGATCATTCATTCTTTGTCACTCTAACCACACCTCCATATAATGAGTCTTTACCTGATCTTGGGTGTCTAGCAGCACAGGTAAGCATCCTACCTGTGTACCGCTGGGTTAGCATTAAGCACCTTTAATGCTTCATTTTCATTGTTCTTCATGGGATCTTAGCACATCTCCAGAACCATTGATTACTGCACACGTGACATTTACTGAGCATCATTAGTCTAAAGAAATAGCACTAACCTGTAGTAAAATGCATTTCGTGTTCCATATTCTCTGTAGCAGTCAGACTCGCAGTTAGATTTCCCTAGCTACTCCTGTTGGAATGCTGTAAATGTTATTGATTAAAACCACAAATACCACTTTTTTCTTCCTTAGAAGGTACCTTTGAAGTTTACTTAAATTAACTGTCTGCAGACAGTAAATACGTGGTGCCTTAGTCACGAATTACAATTCCACCTTATCCCGTACCTCTCAACTGCTCTGAATTTGCAGAATGTCCCTGCCTTTGCCTCATATTTTTGCCCTTTCCCTTGTAAAATGTTTGCTTTTCTCATAACTCACCAAGGACTGGAGTCCGTCAATATTGCAATTCATTAGAGTTTTATACATATTGTTATTCAGAAAATGCATGATACTGCAAAACCTGTTGTTCTACTAACTTTCTAGATGAAATAGAGTATTATTTAGAAATTGCCACTTATTTTGGGTCTTTCTCCACCCCCCCCCTTATTTTGGCTTTATCTAGAATTCTTGAGCAAAGAAGATGAGAGGTATGCCCCATCTCCCATACCCATGAATAGATAGACAGGATACAAAAACTATTAGAATGGAGTGGAAGTTAGGCAGCAGAAAAATATGATATACGTCAAATTGGGAAATATTACTACACAGGTTAATAATGTTTTACTCTGATGCCTGTACCTATCAAAACAGTCAAATATCTTAAGGCATCAATAATGATGTCATCTCTAGAGAAAGGTAGGGGAGCTGTTAATCTGGAGAAAGATTATTGGGTACTTTTGTGCCAAACTTTGCATCTGTCCTTGGTTGCATGTCTAGGAAGTAAAGTATGAAACAAGCTATGCTGCAACTTCAGTTTGGCTGCATTTCATACATCCTGTGGGAAACCTGTTTAGCTGCTTTAGCAGAAGCATATTTTCTTTTTATAGAATTGGTCCAGATACTGACCTTATGGGATTTTTTGCCTTGTGGTTTCAAAACATTGCATACTGCACTGTCTACCTAGAAAGAGTTCTTGTGACTACAGATGTTAGAAAAAAAGTATTACCTAGAAGAATAAAACATATGTTAGTGATCTGTCTGCATGTCCTTAGTTCTGTTAATGTAGTTAATTCTTGACCTTTTTAACATTTAGGGGAAAAAAATCGTACTCTTCCCAAAGGTTCATAGGTCATAGATTCATGGGTGATTACTAGGCTAATGGCATAAGAGCCTTTACAAGCCTAGCCAATAATACCCAGCATATGGCAGTATTATATCTTAATTCCTCAGATATGGGATGGAGTAGTGTCAGGGTAGTGGGTCTTTGGGTGGTGCAGCCCTGAGTCATTTTACAGACTGCCCCTGTCCATAAGGAACATGGGCAGTGCTCCAGGAGTGAATTTAGGGTTCCCCATCCATTTATTTTTATTTATTTATTTATTTATTTCAGTTTGATTACCGGGGAGGTCCACTGGGCTTGGGGGCCCGTTTTCAGTGGAGGCCCGGGGAGAAAAGCTCCACATTAACAACAATTTTAATTACAAAAAAGAGTTCAGACACAGATCACATTACAATTAACAGTTTTGTACAAAAATAGACTACAATACCAATATCAGCTGGCTCAAAACAAAAAGTTTTAACAACTTCAGTTAAGTTCAGTGGGAAAAAGATTGCCATATGTATAGAAAGCAAAGAAAGGTAAAGACGAAAAATTAAAACATTAAAAACTTTAAATAGGTTCATAGGTTCATAGATTAGTACTAAGCTAACTGCCCTTGCGAGCCATTTTAAGCCTAGCCAATTATCCCTTGTGAGACTCAAACCCTGCACCATGTATTTGTAAGGCAAACACCTTAACCATTAGGCCACCCTCCCAACCCTTAAGGGTTGTTTAGAAGCTTAATGCAATTAGTATTTTAGTTGAGGAGAGGAAGGTAAGGTTTGCCTGGGTAGCTTAAGCAAAAGAGGAAAAAAAATGCTTTAGTAGCTACTACATTTAGACTTGTAAGTGGGCTTAGAGGAGGATTAGGAAGGTATAGCGGTTAGCCTGGAGAGAAAGGGGAGGATAATTGGACAGGTGTTGGTTGGAGGGTACAGTTGCATATCCTATTTAGATAAAGGTGAGAATAAAGTTGGGTTTTGAAGTTGGTTAGGTTGCTGCAGGTTCTTAGGGAGCTGGGTAGGGCATTCCATTTTTTAGCAAGGGTGAAGGATAAGAGAAGTTGGCCTGCTGGGTGCTTTGGTTTTTGTACTGTGATCTGGTTTTGGTGAGAAGATCTAAGGGATCTGAGGGGAGTATAGGGTTGAAGAATATTTGAAAGTGCAGGACAGTTAGTAGGATGGAACAGTAGTTTATGAGCTGTGGTGAGTTGGAGAAAGTTAAAATGATTTGGGAGTTCAAGCCAGTTTAGAGAGTGAAGGGAGGTGCAGTGATGTGAAGAGGATTTGGATTTAGTGACAAATTTAGAGATTTTATTGTAGCATTTATCCAATTTGGAGGTGAGGGTAGAAGATAGGTTAGTGAGCAGAGGAGCGCCGTATAGTAGAGATGGAAGGAGGAAAGTAGAGGCAACGGTTAGTCTAGTGGAAGGGGACAGGAAGTGGATGTTTCTATACAGTAGGCCAAGTTTTATGTGTGTTTTTTGATGTTTAGTTGAACATGAGTATTGAATTTGAGCTGGTTATCTATTGTAACACCAAGAAGTTTAGTGGAGGTTACTATTTCAGTTGTGGAGTTGTTAAGGCTGGTTATTTGGAAAGAGTTTTTGTCAAGAGATGAGGATTTGGAGGGGGAGAAGAGCAGGATCTTGCTTTTGTTGGCATTTAGGGAGAGGTGGTTTTGGAACCTCTAGTTTTCAGTGGTTGAAAATGCTGTTTGGGTTGGAGCTTGGAGCTCTGTTAGATTAGGGGCTTGGCAGGTCAGAGTGGAATCATTAGCATATTGCACAATTGTGGTGTTGGGGATGGCTTTATGAAAGTTATTAATAAAGATATTGAACAGTAATGGGCCAAGAATGGAACCTTGAGGTACTCCGGTAGGGGTAGGAAGGAAGGTAGATGTAGCTTGACCTCACTTCACAGCTTGGGCCCTGTTTGAAAGGTAGCTGGAGAACCAGCAAAGAGCTTTTTGACTCAGGTTGAGGTCAGGGAGGTGGTTTAGAAGGAGGGAGTGGGAGATGGTGCCAAAGGCTTTGGATAGGTCTAGTAGAACAGATGACACTAAATTACCAGAGTCACATGCAGAGTTCAGAGAATGAAGGAAGGAGAGAAGGGCAGTGTTGGTGCTGTGTCCAGGGCGGAAGCCGTGCTGGGTTGGAGAGAGTAGTTGGTGTTCAGTAAGGAAAGCCATGAGCTGTAGGTGGATACATTTTTCTAGGATTTTGGATATAGGGAGAGGATGGCAATGGGACGGAAATTGGAGATGTTACAATTTTTTCCTCCTTTGTATAGTGGAAGAATGAAAGCAGAACGCCAGAGTTTGGGTACATAGGGTTCGAGTAGAGACCTATTTATTAGGATGCTGATGGGAAATGCTATGGAGTCAGAAGCTATCTTTAGAAGGACGAAGGGATGTCATCGGGGGCATTGGAGCAAGGCTTTAGCTTATAGAGCAGTTTATTAGGTTGGTGGGTACTGGTTTGAGGTTGAAAATCTCTGGGGCTGAAAAGGGAGAGGAAGATAGATTTGGGGGGGGTTGCTGTTAGTGAAAGTCGTGGTTAGTTCGGCGATAGAGGAGGTGAAGAAGGAATTGAATAGTGAGGCAATTTCTGTATCAGATTTGCTGGTGTCAGGACAGGGATTGTTTTTTGTACCTGGTGTAAGGAGGGAGTTAATGGAGTTCCAGAACTGTTTGGGATTTCTTGTGTGGTTTTCCTGTAGTTTGATGCAGTAGGATTTTTTATCTGTAATGACTAGTTTTTTGGCAAGATTTCTTAGTTGTTTAAACTTAAAGAACATTTCAGGTTGATTGTGTTTAAGGTAGGCTTTCCAGGTTTTATCCCTTTGAATCATAATCTTTTTAATGTCATTGGTGAGCCAAGGGGTGGTTTTAGTTTTGGTTTTTTTTCGTCTTATTGGGGCTTGGGAGTTAAGGATAGCTAAGAATGTGGAGTTGAAATACTCAACAGCTTTGTCTAGAGGCAAAGTTTTTAGGGGGTTCCAGTTAGTTAGCTTCAGGGAGTCTGAGAAAGAAGTTTGATTAAAGTTAGTTAGGTTACGAGTTTGAATAAAGTGGTGAGAGGGAGGTGAGGAGGGAGTGCCTCGAATGGAGAAGGCAGGGAGGTGGTCCCTAAAGGGTCAGGATTGACACCAGATTTTATAACTTTGTGAGGATGTGATACTAGTATCCAGTCAAGTATGGAGCCAGGGGGGTTGGTTTTGTTAGGTCTGGTAATTGAGTTTGTAAGCTGAGTGAAGTTGAATAGGTTGATATTAATGGAGGGATTAGGGTTGCTGATTTTTCCCCAGTCAATGTTTACATCTCCCATAATAAAGGTTTCTAGTTTAATGTTAGAAGAGGACCATGACAGGATGTCTTCTAAAGTACTGGTGTTGTTACCAGGAGGAATGTAGACGGAAATAATACAGATGCTTTTGTGGTTGTTTATTTTTAGTATACCAATAACTAGCTCTGCATTATTAAAAGAGGGAATGGTGTTGGGGTATGGGGTCATAGTTAGGAGGTTAGAGTAGATTAAGGCAACTCCACCTCCTCTTCTAGTAGTACGATCAGATTGGTAAGGTAAGAATTCAGATTCATTAATGTGTGCTATGTCTGGGGAGTTATGGGAGAGCCAGGCATGGAAGAGTGTTAATTTATTTTTTAAACTTTGTGCGTTGATTGTGAGGAATTTGAGGTTTTTATGAGTAGTTTTATTTTTGGAGCAAGACTGATTAGTAGGAGAGAAGTTTGGGTCTGGATTGGGGTGTATGTCACCAGCTAAATGCAGACCAGTAAAGTTGAGGATACATTTATTTGATTTTTGTTTAGGTAGATAATGTTGGTAGTGAGTTGGTTTAAGTTTGTAGTAGTTGTGAGTGATTAGAAAAAGTTGTATTTTTAAGAGAAGGAGAGGGTGGGAGGGAACTAAAGATGCAGAGATGTTGTGGAAGTGTGATGTGTAATGGTGCTGGGGAGTGAAAGGGGGAGATGGAATATGAGAGTTAGTATAGGAGGGTAAATGGTATAGTGTTAGTAGAAGTAAGATGAAGGGAGAGTAGAGAAGTACTTTGGAAGGAAGGCTGAGCATGGTAATGGGAGACAGTTAAGGATTAAAAGAGAAAGGAGATAGGAGATTGTGTGTTGGGGGTGTGTTATAGAGACGTAGGCAGGGTAGAAAAGTGGGAGAGTGTAGGGTGTAACCTGATAGGCTGGAGAGTAGGGAAGGCCTAATAGTGATGAGTGTCCTGATTGGTCGGGGAGGGGGGAGGGACCATAGAGTTAGGGATAAATCTAGGACTACTGGGGGCAGGTGGCAATTGGGGGCAGGGTAGGGGAGCGGAGTGAGCCCGTAGGGCGAACGGAGCGGGAAGAGCCAGGAAGGCGGGAAGGCCCAGAAACAATCAGTGACCTGAGGCAGGAGTAGGAGAACTACTGCAGGGGTGCAGGTATATGAATTAAAAACTTTCTTTGTACTAAAAATTCTTAAGTGTCCTAAATCAATGGGGAAAGCCCTTCTAGTAAGGCAAGTATATAAGTAAGGAGGGATGACAGTACAGCTGTCTTGGTGAGGGACAGAGACACTTACTAAAACAGGTATATGTGTGAGGGGGAGATAAAATTACAGCTTTCTTGGTGAGGGGCAGAGACACTTTCAAGGTAGAGTTATTTAGTGGAGAGTAAGGGGGAATGTATTGCTAGGCTTAAATTATAGGGAGTATGCTGCCACCTAGTGGAGAAAGGAGGGAGGTGCACTGTCAGGAGAAGAGGTTCCACTTAATGCAAATTCTTTTTGAAGAGAGTCAGAGATGGGCTTTGTTTACAAAGATGTGAAGTTTATTCCATAGACTAGGTAGCCTTTGGGATATGAATCTGTCTCTCCAGCAAGCTCTGTTAGAGTCACAAATAAGGTTCAGGTCCATGGAAAGTGTAACCCTCATATAAGTTTTCTTGTGAATATGTAACATTTTCATCAGGGTTGGATCAGAGAATGCCTTGTAGGTCAGGCATAATTCATCTCTCAATAAGCAATATGAGACAGAGTAAAGGGATAGGACCTTTAGTCGGTCTACATTAGATGTTTCTTATGCTTTGTACTTTTTTAGTGTGAAACCTCTGGGGCCAATCAAATTGGTGTAAGTGCCTGGTTAGGTACAATCAGAAAGGGAGGCACTGTACTCCGTTATGGGCCTGAGGAAGGCCGAGTACAAATGACACCATGACTTCCTTTGATATTAATGCCATAGCTACCTGATGGTCAAAGTTTAGGTTACTATCAATCTGTGTTCCTAGGTCCCTCACCACTAGGAATACTTTTAGGGGTGTGTTTTCAGTATTATAATTTGCAGGGATATCTGCTTTACCAAAGGGTATGATTGTGCATTTTTTAGCATTTAGTCTCAGACCATGGTTTTGGCACCAGTCGTTTTTCATTTTTAGGTCTGTTTGTAGGATGTCAGCATCATTTGGGGATTCAATGATTGATCCCAGCTTACAGTTGTCAGTGAACTTGGTGAAACAGAGGCCCCCAACATTGGCCTTTACTTCAGAGAAGTATATACCAAACATGAGGGGTCCTCATACTGAGCCCTGCGGGGCACCAATAGTAACAGGTCTCTTATCGGAAGAGGATTCACCTGTCCAGACAACATGTCCTGTCAGTGAACCGATTTACTATTCATGTGATGGTGTAGGATTTATGTCTAACTCAGTAAGTTATGTGCAAAGCTTTCTGTAAAACATTACCCCATGGGGTAGAGGGATAATGATCAGAATACAACCCAGATGACAATTGTTCAGTTAGGGGTGTGTATGTATGAGGAATCAAGCAGGGGAGGATGAGCTTCACCAGCCAACACCAGCTTACTCATCCTTTGGGGGGGGGGGTTATGAGACCTGTGACATTGACGCCACGTAGTGGTGGCTATGTGTATTACCCTCCTACAGTACCACCTTGGCTCTCACAGCTTCGGGCAGGGAATCTCCTGACAAGTCTAGGAATGGGAAGTGTTCATGGCGGCACACATCTTGTCTCTCAATGTGAGTCCGCATAGGGTGGGCTGCTGGCGCTATACGGGACCATCTAGCTCATTCACTTCCTACTTCATAATTCTCACCACTGGTGGAATTAATGGGCTGATAGGGACCCCCAAGCAGAAACAAATGGACCATTAAGCCTGACCTAGCCTGAACTGTCCAGTTCCCACCCTTGTGGAATAAATTGGCCAACTGGGTACCGGAGCAATCAGGTAGAGTCCATCAGGCCTTATGCTCTTTTTTATAATATATGATGAATGCCTCTGGTCCAAGTCATTTCTGAAAAAGGTCCTTGGACCAGTCCACTCATTGGGTTAGAAAGTTAAACTTCATAACATAATTACAGTGGCTCATAAGCTCTTTGCTGCAGTTCAGAGGAAGATGACTTTTTTTAGTTCTTAACCTTGAAGTAGAAGCCTTTTTTGTTGTTGTTGTGACCTTCAAATATGTAGCACCTTTTTTTTCTTTCTCTCAACTTTACGCAGAGTAGAGTGCCAGTCTAGGGAATACCCAGGGTAATAACTAGCCATGGCTCCATTCAAAATAAAATAAGTAAATACAAAGGTGGGGAAGCTTACCATAAAGAAAACTGGATAAGTCATGGGTTTTATTCAAATAAAAGTTAAAAAGCATTTTTTGAACAAAGCAGTTAGATTTGAGAGTAATCTTACTTTGTTTGTAGAAAGCACATTTCAAAATGATCACCATCACATTAAATAATTACCTTTTACTTCCTATTTCTTCAGTCTCCATAACCTTACAGGCTTTGCTAATAATCTCTTGTGTTCATACAGCTGGAATCCTTAATTATAAATAAATTTAACATTAGGTTGTAGTCTAAACATTCAACAAGACCACTGCATAAAAGACATTACTGACTGTTAAAAGTTCCTTATAATGGGGAATTGAGGGAGACAGCTAATACAAAATAGGCAACAACGTTTGTTATCTACCACCGTGATTAGTACCATCTCACAGCCGTACTGTAGTATTGACTGTTTTATTTCTCAGCCTTTACAACCTAGGTGTAAAATGCCAAATTTTTCATTGGTATGGGTAGAAAGCCCTAAAGGATTACTATTACAAACCTCCGTAATTTTGGATTAGATGTCAGTCTTTTATGTTTGGCAGAATATTGATAATCATCTCAGACACATGCCAGTGATATCCCCCTAAAAATGTCTACAGAACCAGTAGGAACTCTAAGAGATTAAGTTCTAACATGACCTGAATGGGTTTTCTAGATGAGTTGTTAAGAAAGTAAAGGGATAGCTAACCAGTCTGGAACATTCTTTGTAACCATTGTTGCTAAAGAAACAATAACTGATTTGATTTTATAATACTTTTAGTCCTGGAGACATTCAGAAAGATGTCTTCATGGATCTGTGCAATGCAAAATCATTTTACAAAAGTCATAAGAATGTAGATAAAAGGCTGATATAAATCTTTATACTAATAGCTATAGTGTGCTTGGTATTAATTGATGTAGCTGTAATCATATTTGCACCCACTGGAAACAGTAAACCCCTGTGAAGCACATATGTTTCTGGTCCCTCATCCAAGTCACTTAGCTGAGCTGTCTGGAGTGTTGCATCTAGAAAGACATTTCTCAGTGCTTAGCCATGAGCGCTGCTTTTGCTGTTGCTTCTTTTTCTATTGAAGTTTGTATTTCTTAATAAATTTGTTAAATATTAATATTTGTATTAGTGTAGTACCTCGCAGGCTGCTTGGCGCAGATGTAGGAGTGGTCTTAGTGGCTGACAGGTGAAAGGGCATTGTCATCGTATCGAAACATGTATGATTGACATTCATGCAGATGCAACATGAATATTCATTCTATTTGTACTTTACCCTTTACCTGAATTTAGTGTGACCTCGAAGTTGGTATATTTAATTAGCAGGGGGGGTACAGGGGGCTTGCCCTCCTGCAGAAATGAATGACAAAAAGTATAATGCTAGTATTTTTTCCTTTGTTTTTGAAGGGGGGGGCTGTGACCCCCTGTATCCTCTTGTGGGAGGCTGTGTCCCCCCACCCTCCCCAACTAAATATACCAACTCCAAGACTGTACTACCTTCAGAAAAAGGGTAAACTAAAAATAGACAATGAATATTCATGCCGCCTTCAGTATGAATATTACTTATGTTTACGAACACATCGCCGATTGTTGGATGGTGGGTGGAGTTTGGCAGAACTTGCTACTGTGCATCCTGCGAGGTACTACACTAATACAAAGCCAAATATTGCAATTCTGTTGTTGATGATTAAAGATTCTATTACATGCATTATATCTAAGGAGGAGAAAATAAAAGAAAATTGTACCTGTGAGTACTTGGGTAGCATTTAGTATGAAAATAGGAATGTGAAAAAAGATGCGCATAAGGAGGTTAGATCAGAACAGTGTCAGGTTTAAAACCTGTTACCCAGTCAGTCATACAGAGGATGATTTGAAAAATCAACAGCAAAGCACAATATGGCAAAATGTTTGCCTTTGGCATTAAGGAGGAAGAAGGTATAGCAGTTTCTTGGGAGAAAATAAGATCAGTGGGGGTTTCAAACCTGCGCTTTTTACATGGAGGTAAAACCCCATCCCAGCTCCAAGCTGGGGACTTTAGTCCTGCAACTACAAGCTTAATATACTCATTAATATGGGTACTGCACCTTAGACAACCCCTGACTGCAGCGACTTTATCCAGGACGAGGGCATATCAACCCCATGCGAATCTTCTAGCATTTGACTTTGTGCTTCTGTCTGGACAGCTTCAGCTTGTATAGCATTTACTGACAATGCAGAGGATTTACAGAGGGCTTTCTCCTCAGAAACCTATAAAGATAAGCCTTGAATTTTGTTAGCACAGTAAATATCTCAGATCAAAATGAGGGGCCAAGAGAGAAATAAACAAGGTTGTCCAGTTTTAAGTTTCTGTGAGGACAGACGTGGTTGAATGTCACTTTAGTGGTATAGCATAGGTTAAAGTTTTTATAGTTAGTGAGGTTAGTGAAGGTTCAAGGACAAGCACATCAGCTTAGGAGAAAGTGTGAGAAAGCTGGAAAACTGGTGGATAATGAAGCTTAATTCTTTGTTGCTTGTCTGTTTGCTATATTCAGTGTTGTACAACATTGCTTAAAACTTGGAGCTGGAAGGAAAAGTGTTTCCTAACATTTGTAGCGATGAACAGTTTGTCTCTGACGAAGCAGCCATTAGGTGAAGACATTCCTCAGTTTAAGGGTGAAAAATACTTTTACCAAGAATCCCATTTTTGTCTCTGAGGGTTAAAGCAGAGATTTCTGTCGTCGGTATGTTGTAAAGAGGTTTTCCCTGGACAAAAGCAATGTCATACATGAAGCAGTGGCAGTCTAGCCAGATGCTACGAATGAAATTAAGGAGCAGGTTTTTGGGAGGCACTTATAATACTGATGATGTTTCTGTCTTCATTCACCTATGTCTGGTTGGGGTACCAGAGAAAAGAATTTTTGTTTTACTCAGTTTAGTAAATAGATACCTGGAAGCAATCCATTCCTTAACTTACATTACATCTCATTCAGTCAAACTGTTCACTGACGCAGTAGAATTTCTTGAAAAGGGACATGCATCAAGTTTCAAGGTTGCATTCAGGACTAGAGGGCATAGGAGGTAGTTTTTAAGCTTTTTTCTCTGCTATAAATCAGGCAAGTTTGCACAGAGCTGCCTACTGTGAGGTGGTTAGCAGTAGCAAATGCCTAGACAGTAAAATTTCCTTATAAAGTTAGGATCAGGTCCAAATCCTGTTAAACAGTGTGGCATTGCATGGAATTAAGCTTAAGACCAGCTAGTTTGTGATTGAATAGTATTACCATATCCTAGCATTTTATAACATCCTGCCCTTAACCTCATAAACTACCCTAGGAGACCCCTGTTAAAAATCCAGTCCTTAATCCTAAACAGCCCACCCTATTAGAGGACTGACCAACATAGATATGTAATTTCCTAATGTTCTGTGGCCAGCTTGGTAGATTTGGGCATCCTATGGCAATGTAGCAGTTGTCTGATATACTTAGACAACCAGTTAATTGTTTAAGAAAATAACACAGTATGTAAGATATGTAAATACACAAGAAAAGTATTATCCTAGCGAACAGGCCCCCCCCACAAATCCCTTAGTTACCTCCCTATTAACATGCCCCCACCCCTTATCCTTGTATGGAAGCCCATGATACTCGGAATCCAAATGAGTTTGGGGTTAGCGGCTAGGCTTGTAAGGGCCCTAGTGGAAGTTAGCATAGTAAAAACCTATTAACCTATGATTATTGGAGTTTATATAAGTAAAACATTAGTGGTAATAAAAGCAAAAGTCCTGGGAAACCTAGCCTGTGATTTAAACAAAACGTGCTAGAGAGACAGATATGTCTCCAAGAGACTGCTGCTACTCTGGAATAAACTCCCAATTCACATTAAGCAGAACTCCTCAATTACCCTATTTAAGCACAAACTGGACAATGGGATGGGAGACTGTAAACTCACCCCTGGGGTGGCACCTATGTCCTTCATGGACAGGAGCATCTCGTGCCAGTCATACATTCCCTCTGCAAACAATAAAAACATCTAACAATGGTCAGTTAGGGAACAGAGGTATTACATGGCTAGGCTTGTAAAGGCCTTAGGGCCATTACCCTAGTAACCTCCTATGAATCTATGAAACAGTGGCGATGATACATGTCCAGTCAGGGTAATACTTATCAAACCTGAACTGAAACTACAGTGTAGCGATGGTCTGTAATGCAGTGATGGGGACCTTGAGAAGACCAGTAGACAAAGCTACTATATCTGTACAGAATGGCTGACCAGGTCAAATATCACTGCTGAGTGCTGAGTTCATCGATATCCATCCCCTTCTACATGTGGTCATCAACCAGACAAACTGGAGCATGCAGAGCTCTGTCCTCCACATGAACAGGAAAAAAATAAGATCCAGAAATGGTCCTTGGCTTGGCAGAGAAGAGTGAGGGTTTTAATATGCCCCATCTTTAAGTGGAGCACTTTAGCTGCGGTCAGAGATATAAGCTGGATCATCGTTGATGGCCAATGAAAATGTAGGATGCAGACAGATGAGTCGCACTGAATCCTACTAGTGACTGACCAGTCTAGGATGAGGTATTCTCACAAGGTCTCATATCTGAGACTGGCCACCCGTTTGGGAACAGATAATGGCTAAAGATTCTTGTTTACCATCAGTTCAAGGTCACAAGTGTAGAATATGACCCCCTCCCCCCATTTCATGCAGATTTGAGCATTCATAATGTAATTGAAATGCAAATTATTTGCTATGCATACATTAAAGTTGATTGATTGGTCACTTGGTTAAAGGAATGGATGTGCAGATGTTGAGGGAGGGGGGGAGTACATGCTTATGAATATTCATTAACTCCATTACCTAATGAAAATTCATAAAATGAGTCTGCTGAAATGTTGCTGCAGTTAGTATATACAAGCAAACAAAAGTTGTTGTCCTACTTAGCTGAAATCCTTGATGCAGTACTGTTAAATTTTGAATACTGCCTCATAATAATGAAATGACAGTATAAGATGGAATATTTAAACACTTTCTTTCACTTCAGGGATACTGTTGTTGCCCTGTCACACTCAGGTTCTCAGCAAGAGTGCTGTGGTCTAGCAGAAACAGTAAGAAAGAGCTTCAGAACATCCCACTCAACTGTCCCTTTTCTGGGATTGTCCCTGAGTTGGCCATATATTTTTGCACTATCCCTTGTGAAATAATTGATTTTCTGGTAAACCACTGAGAATAAGTCAGTCAAAAACACCAGACATTAAAGTTTCATACTTCTAGAATAAGTCAGTCAGTAACACCAGATATTAGAGTTTCATACTTCTAGAATAAGTCAGTCAATAACACCAGACATTAGAGTTTCATACTTCTAGAATAAGTCAGTCAGTAACACCAGGCATTAGAGTATCATACTTCTAGAATAAGTCAGTCAGTAACACCAGACATTAGAGTTTCATAGTTCTAGAATAAGTCAGTCAGTAACACCAGACATTAGAGTTTCATATGTCTAGAATAAGTCAGTCAGTAACACCAGACATTAGAGTTTCATACTTCTAGAATAAGTCAGTCAGTAACACCAGACATTAGAGTTTCATACTTCTAGAATAAGTCAGTCAGTAACACCAGACATTAGAGTTTCATACTTCTAGAATAAGTCAGTCAGTAACACCAGACATTAGAGTTTCATACTTCTAGAATAAATCAGTCAGTAACACCAGACATTAGAGTTTCATATAGTAACACCAGACATTAGAGTTTCATATTTCTAAAATAAATCAGTCAGTAACACCAGACATTAGAGTTTCATACTTCTAGAATAAGTCAGTCAGTAACACCAGATATTAGAGTTTCATACTTCGAGAATAAGTCAGTCAATAACACCAGACATTAGAGTTTCATACTTCTAGAATAAGTCAGTCAATTACACCAGACAGAGTTTCATACTTCTAGAATAAGTCAGTCAGTAACACCAGACATTAGAGTTTCATACTTCTAGAATGTCAATGAGTAACACCAGACATTAGAGTTTCATACTTCTAGAATAAATCAGTCAGTAACACCAGACATTAGAGTTTCATATAGTAACACCAGACATTAGAGTTTCATATTTCTAAAATAAATCAGTCAATAACACCAGACATTAGAGTTTCATACTTCTAGAATAAGTCAGTCAGTAACACCAGATATTAGAGTTTCATACTTCTAGAATATGTTAATCAGTAACACCAGATATTAGATTTTCATACTTCCAGAATAAGTCAGTCAGTAACACCAGACATTAGAGTTTCATATTTCTAGACTAAATCAGTCAGTAACACCAGACATTAGAGTTTCATACTTCTAGAATAAGTCAGTCAGTAACAGCAGACATTAGAGTTTCATACTTTGAGAATGTCAGTCAATAACACCAGACATTAGAGTTTCATACTTCTAGAATAAGTCAGTCAATAACACCAGACATTAGAGTTTCATACTTCTAGAATAAGTCAGTCAGTAACACCAGAGATTAATGTTTCATACTTCTAGAGTAAATCAGTCAATAACACCAGATATTAGAGTTTCATACTTCTAGAATAAGTCAGTCAATAACACCAGACATTAGAGTTTCATACTTCTAGAATAAGTCAGTCAATAACACCAGACAGAGTTTCATACTTCTTTTTGTTATGAAATTGCATGTTGATGCAAACCCTGTTGTTCTATTAACCTTTTAAGTGAATTAAAGTAATATTTAAAAAGTGGCACATTATTGTGAAACAATACACAAAATTTCTTTGAAAGAGCCTGACTGAGAATAATCAGCAGGCCAGCAGCAGTGTACGGCAGTGTCTGGCAGTGTGCAGCAATGTGTAGCAGTGTGTTGCAGCATGCAGGAGTGTGCATCAATTATGGTCTCACACAGGATCATTATGGCTAAAGCTTAACTTTGTCATATTTGAAGTATAGGACAATGACAAGCCTAGATAGATAATGTTCACCATTGCTGTAACCAGAAATAGCTTGCTTATGAATATGCATTACCTACCCTCTGTCTAATGATTATGTAGTTAATGAATATTTAGTAAGTATTCATGATACAGCAGTCAACGAGTGAATTAATTTTGCTGCTGTGGGGTTTGAGCAGAGTTTGCTATTGTCCATTCAGAATAATTGGGTTTCACATTATCGCCCACTTAAAGAGTAGAGACCACTCCATGGCACAGAAAGCTAAAGGCCTGACTAATGACCAGGCCACGGGTGGAGACTGGAAAGGACTTGAGAGAAGGCAAACAGAGCTCCAATGTGGCATGGAGTCTAACCCACTGAATGACTAAGAACTTGGGAAGGAAGATTATTCAGAATGCATTAGATGGGCTAATATGTGAAGACCAAGCTAGTTGAGGATAGTACAGTAGCTACATTTGTTTATATATTTATGTGCTTATTTATTTTTGTTTTATTTATTTATTTGTTGGCCACGTAAGCCCAACTATCATAAGTGTTTCTTTTCAGGATGAGCCCTGGAGCACTGAATGGTGAAGTCACTCTAAGTCGTCTACTACACGGAACATAAGTCTGGACTACATGGAACAGTGTGCACTAGGCTAATGACCATGGGAGACTTTTTATGCCTAGCCATATATCCCAAATGTATCTGAAAAGTTTAGGGATCTTAAGATGATTCTAAGGGGTATCTGTAGGCTACGGCTTGAGTGGTAAAGCATTTTCAGGTTGTCTCTGTCCATTAGGGACAAGGAAGGGAAAGATTCAAACCCCAGTATTAACCCACTATGCTAACTGATAATAGCTCATAGCTTTAATCCTCTGTGATAGTCTACACAAGTCATTGAGGCTATATTAAAGGTATGAACCCATGAGATTGCCACAATGATGGTTAGGGCCAGGGGAAAAAAAATATCCACTCTTCATAGCTACCTAAGGCATGGCCTTTCTCAGTTCAGATATCGTTCCAGCACTGGTGACCTATACAAATGTATGCCAACAGACTGAGTTCAGTTGTAGAATGTGTGCCCCCCGCCCCCACACACAGGGTGATGTAGTACAGCAGACAGATGCATTATGGGAATAGGTGGGTGATAAGGTAAAATGAATAGGCATGATGATCAGCAGGTAAAAAGAGAAAAATGTAAGAGTGCAGCTAAAGAAATCCGATGTTATTTATATAAAGGAGCTGATTCTAACACAGTGGGGCAACTGAATAATAAATGGGCATGCGGTGATGTGTAGGAAATGTGGTGTTACAGAGTGCAGCTAAAGAAATCCGATGTTATTTATATAAAGGAGCTGATTCTAACACAGTGGGGCAATTGAATAATAAATGGGCATGCGGTGATGTGTAGGAAATGTGCTGTTACAGAGTGCAGCTAAAGAAATCCGATGTTATTTATATAAAGGAGCTGATTCTTACACAGTGGGGCAACTGAATAATAAATGGGCATGCGGGGATGTGTAGGAAATGTGCTGTTACAGAGTGCAGCTAAAGAAATCCGATGTTATTTATATAAAGGAGCTGATTCTTACACAGTGGGGCAACTGAATAATAAATGGGCATGCGGGGATGTGTAGGAAATGTGGTGTTACAGAGTGCAGCTAAAGAAATCTGATGTTATTTATATAAAGGAGCTGATTCTAACACAGTGGGGCAATTGAATAATAAATGGGCATGCGGTGATGTGTAGGAAATGTGGTGTTACAGAGTGCAGCTAAAGAAATCTGATGTTATTTATATAAAGGAGCTGATTCTAACACAGTGGGGCAACTGAATAATAAATGGGCATGCGGTGATGTGTAGGAAATGTGGTGTTACAGAGTGCAGCTAAAGAAATCCGATGTTATTTATATAAAGGAGCTGATTCTTACACAGTGGGGCAACTGAATAATAAATGGGCATGCGGTGATGTGTAGGAAATGTGGTGTTACAGAGTGCAGCTAAAGAAATCCGATGTTATTTATATAAAGGAGCTGATTCTAACACAGTGGGGCAACTGAATAATAAATGGGCATGTGGTGATGTGTAGGAAATGTGGTGTTACAGAGTGCAGCTAAAGAAATCCGATGTTATTTATATAAAGGAGCGGATTCTTATACAGTGGGGCAACTGAATAATAAATGGGCATGCGGGGATGTGTAGGAAATGTGGTGTTACAGAGTGCAGCTAAAGAAATCTGATGTTATTTATATAAAGGAGCTGATTCTAACACAGTGGGGCAACTGAATAATAAATGGGCATGCGGGGATGTGTAGGAAATGTGGTGTTACAGAGTGCAGCTAAAGAAATCTGATGTTATTTATATAAAGGAGCTGATTCTAACACAGTGGGGCAATTGAATAATAAATGGGCATGCGGGGATGTGTAGGAAATGTGGTGTTACAGAGTGCAGCTAAAGAAATCTGATGTTATTTATATAAAGGAGCTGATTCTAACATAGTGGGTCAACTGAATAATAAATGGGCATGCGGGGATGTGTAGAAAATGTGGTGTTACAGAGTGCAGCTAAAGAAATCTGATGTTATTTATATAAAGGAGCTGATTCTAACACAGTGGGGCAATTGAATAATAAATGGGCATGCGGTGATGTGTAGGAAATGTGGTGTTACAGAGTGCAGCTAAAGAAATCCAATGTTATTTATATAAAGGAGCTGATTCTAACGCAGTGGGGCAACTGAATAATAAATGGGCATGCGGGGATGTGTAGGAAATGTGGTGTTACAGAGTGCAGCTAAAGAAATCTGATGTTATTTATATAAAGGAGCTGATTCTAACACAGTGGGGCAATTGAATAATAAATGGGCATGCGGGGATGTGTAGGAAATGTGGTGTTACTTGAAAACTAGTATCATAAACAAATTGGTTCATGTTGAGAAACAGATAACGGAAACTAAAAAAAAAAAAAAAACAAATTGGGAGTCTCATTTGTGAAGCAGTATAGAATAATGAAAATGTGCAGCATTTAAGATACAAAGGGGATGGAATGAGGAAGACAGAGTGAATAAGAAAGGAACACAAAAGGCAATTGGAAAAGCTAAGGGCCAAAACTGAGGAAATGGAAGAAAGAAGGCGATCATACCATATATAGGTAAGTAGAAGGGGAGAAATATAAATAGCGGAGTTAAGTAAAATAACAGAAAAATTATGTAAAGAAAGCAGGCTGTTAAAGAAACAAAAAGGAGACTCAGTAACTCTAAACTCTCTGGAAGCCACCTGTAGGGAGGCATATAACACAAAAAGGCATAATGAAAGAAATTCAAAAATGAATAATGTATGAAACAGAGGGTTTTGATTCACGTTGTTGCAGAAATCTTAAAGAACTGAAAGTAGAACTGATAAGACCACTAAATTAATTACTTTATCAAAGAGAGAGAGAGGTTGGCATAATGGTTTAGGTTTTTAACTTACAGATATAAGGTACAGGGTTTGATTCTGATCTTTGGCTATTGGCTTGGCTTGTAATAGTCTGCAGACTGATAGCCTAGGTTTTACCTATTAATCTGTCTAAAACTATGAGAATAAAGTAAGGTTTCTGAAAATTTCAATGTGGTCTGTGCTGAAGATAAAATCATTGCAAAAACATAACTTTAGAATTTACATAAGCCGAAGGGACTTGGGACCTAAGACAGCATAGATTCATAAAGGGGTGGTCTGGTCAGGTAAATCACTGTACTAAATAAAGAGAGTCTGCTCATGGATTTTTTAGACTTTCAACAAGACATTGGTGATTCTGCACTAAGATTGATGAGTCGTTGTAGTTTACACGGATAAAAACATTGGCTAGGCTGTAGGGTCAGAGGAAATGGAGTTTACTTGAAGGGTTTAGTTGCAAGACATTAGTGACTTGACATCCTAATGTGCGATCAGGGATGTGATTCACATTGTAGTTAAGTATCAGTGCTGCTGTATCTTACAGTTAGTATATGTAAAATATGAGGGAAATGGGGGACACAGACTGTCAAATGGGGGAGGCACAGACTGTCATGTCAGGAGGGTACAAGGCTGCAATGTCTTCCTGAAAAAATCCTTAGCAATCATTTTGTTTTTGAATGTCGATTGCTGTATGAAATGTTGCTATTTTTCTGATCACACTTTGAGTGTGAATTGCATTTCAGTAATGGACCCAAAAGAATGGTCTCTATTGGGGTATCCCAAAGTTATGTACATAGTGTTTCCAGCATTTGCCTAAGTGATGTTAGTCAGATCAGAAAGGAAAATGCTTTCTGTCCCCTTCTGGCACAACATTATAAATGTGTTTGGTGTACAAGAAGATTTGGAAGCTGAGACAAGTGACTATACCATTAGAAGAACAGTATAAAATGTGACAGCTAAAATGTGAACATTGTTTATGTTGTTCAGTCAGTTTTTCAAATGAAACTCAGATGGCAGGACCTTCTTAATCAAGAAGACAATGAGACAAAGATTATTTTCTTTTTATTTTATACATGGCAGCCACACCCCACAACACCCTCATGTACAGTGCAGTACCCCATTAATGTAACTAATTGTGAGGTCACACACCTTCAGGGCAAATAAGACAAAAGCTGATCACCAATTCATCTGAATGGTTTTGATTGACCAGGTCTTGCTAAAAACTGAGTTGAAGACATAAAGAAAAATCTTTAATTCAATACTGAATAATGACAGCTGAGAAGAAAAAAAAAACAGGAATGGATTTATAGTTGGGCTAGAAACAAAAGAGGAAAGGGACCATATTGGGTGCCTTAAAAGTAAACAAGTTATGTCAGAGTACAAAAAGGTATATTTGAATGCACAGGAAGAGGTGTCAACTGTAGAAAATGAGACACTAACACACAAGTAGTGAAACCCCATCTGGAGTATTATATGCAGAACTGGGGACCTCATCTTTCTAAGGGCATAGATAGAATAAACGCATTTCAGGAGAAGAAAAGAAAAACATTTGCACAACATGCACCAGAAGTCTTGTAAAGACAGAAATGAAAAGAACTTGAGGTTCTCCCATTCGATGCTTGGCTGGAGCGCCTTCTGTGTGGAGTCTGCATGTCCTCCCCGCGGTCGAGTGGCCTTCGAAAGACATGCATAAATGGACGTGCCTTCGTTGAAGGTTGGGCGTCGAGCTGGCACCTCGGCACCGTAAAAATCTACTGCCAATCATTAGTGGACCGGAGTTCCGCTGTGACGACCCCTAACTGGGAAAAGCCGAAAGAAGAACAACAATGTTGAAGAAAAAATAGCAAAGGAAGGACATGAACATAACTTTTATACACCTTATTAGAATGCAGATTCCAGGCGACTACCATCTGTCAAAAAGATAAATGAGAACAAAGAGAAAACAGTTTGAAGACACGTAGTTGACAGCTGAAGGGAGACGTGTGGAAGTGGTATTTTTCACAGGTTGTCTTTCACAAGGTTGAAGCCCACAAAGTGAAATGCATAATTACAGTAACGTAATATGGAAGACCGATATGCTGAAGACAACAATGTCTAAAAATCTTTAATAGTAACTATCCCTACTAGTGTAAACCGAGGAACAAGTGCTAATGTGGGTCCCGTGGATGAGCAGTCCAGACGTTCAACATTGTTGTCTTCTGCCTATAGACAACCTTTTTCATAAAGTGATGAGTTGTTGTAACAATTTTTTTAAAGAAACGTATGATGAAGAATAAAGCTGAGATTCAGTCAGTGCTGTGCATAGACAGACAAAGCCTTAATTACAACCCATGAGACTCAGGTTTAATTACTGGCTTAGGCATCTGAAGTGCTGGCAGGGAGAAATAGGTGTGCCCATCTGAGAGGGGTGGGATTCAGAAATGTTCCTGAAAGTAGACATGGTCCATAGATGGGATTAGCCGCTGGATCTGCTGATGAACACTGAGGTGGGGGTGTGGGAAAATAAGGGTAGGTCATAATCTCCCTCAGCAAGCAGAAGTAGTTACCTGCGCCAGTTCCAGGACATGCTTAGGATCCGTGTCAGCCCCACCTTGCTCAGAGAAGTGTGGGGGAGGGGGGAGAAGGAGGAGCAGGTAGGGCCAGTAATGGACAGGGGAAATGAGACTGCCAGACAGAATGAAGCAGGGTGGACCGGAGAAAGAAATGTAAAGGAAAAAAAAAGAATAATTCTGAAATTCATGCAATCTTGCTGCATTATTAGGGTCTGGGGAAAATTAAGTAATTGGATTAATAAAGTCTGTACCATATCCAATAGGAAGGTAAATGGATGGCTTGTGGCCAAAATGGTCCTTCTCTGCCAAAAGAATTCATGTTTCTGCACTCAGATTGTATCTTTTGTTCATAGTAACTAATTGTTGATTTGTGTTATTATTGTTAAATGTTTTCTCCATGGGAATTATGTCTGTTCTTTCTAATTTTAGGTTTAAGGTGCTCTGGCTGACCTTATCCCAGCTCTACACTGATGTGGAAGTTGAGGTAATAAATTTCCTTCCAGTGTTTGTTCATTGCTTTTAACATGTAATGTAACAGTCAGATTTGTTGATTCATTATATTTAACTAGAGCCTGGGTTTGGCGGTCATTATCATGGAGCTGTGCATTTCTATTTGCTAAGTATTAGCTATAGGATGTAATATTGATGAGTTGTTGGAAACCTGCAGTCCCAGCAAAGTACCTAATCATGTTTAATAATCATATTTTAATGCTGACCATTAATAATCATATTTTAATGCTGACCATTAATAATCAATCATACTTTAATGCTGACCATTAATAATCATATTTAATGTTGACCATTAATAATCATATTTTAATGACCATTAATCATATTTTAACGATGACCATTAGTAATCATATTTTAATGCTCACAATTCCAGTTTCATTGCCAAGTTACCAGTTAGTTTGTCCCCCATAATAAAGGCCATAAGTCAACACATAGTTTCCATCAGAAACATTCTTGTAAAAAAAAAAAAAAAAAAAAAAAGTCTTTAATTAACCAAACTCTTTGGTATTTTCTATAGTGGTTTAATGATTACCATAATTTATTCATATATTTATTTATCATTTGTTTACCGAGAAAGTCCAACTGGGAGAGGCCCAGGGAGAAACAGTCCAGATGCAAGTCTTTGGAATGTGGGAGGAAACCAGAGCACCCAGAGGAAACCCATGCAAATGCAGGGAAGATATGCAGACTCCACACAGAAGCCATCCCAGCTGAGAATCGAACCACAGAACCTATTGCTGTGAGGCGATAACGCTAACCGCTGCACCACTGCATTGCCCAAGGAGATCATAGTGGTCTTGTTATTTGTGCAAAGACCCCTGTACTGAAAGGTTCTCATTGTAGGATTTTTTTTTTCTTGCAGACATTTTTTTGGATTATTTTCAGCAGCAATGACTCTATGAGTAATTAACAAGAACCCTAGTAGTTAATGGAATCTTGGTACCAAAATGGTCATATCAACAACATCTTTACTGCTCAAACCTGCGTGACAAAATGAGCCCCCGTACTGAACTTGAAAGGCTGCACTCTAGTGTCCAGTTTACTGTAAAATGCATATACAACTCTGTTCTAAACCAAATAGCGACTGTGTAAAAATATTACTACTCAGAACAGGAAAGATATTGTCTGATCTGTATCTTCTGACCCTGCCCTTTACAAAAACATTTTTTCTTTTCTTTGTTTTGCACTTAGTAGAACCTAACTTTTTGTCCCTGTTTCTCTTTACTGTATCTGTCTTCTTAACATAGATGCCTTTTTTAGAAGTTTACCTTCATTAAGTTGTTGTTTGTCTTTCGGCTTTTCCCGGTAAGGGGTCACCACAGCGGAACTCCGGTCCGCTAATGATTGGCAGTAGATTTTTACGAAACGCCGAGGTGCCAGCTTAGATGCTCAACCTTTAATGAAGGCATGCCCATTTACGCACACATGTCTTTCGAACGCTACCCAACCACGGGGAGGACATGCAGACTCCACACAGAAGGCACTCCCAAGCCCAGCCGAGAATCGAACGGGAGAACCTCTTGCTGTGAGTTAACAACGCTACCACCGTACCACTGCAGTTTAGCTTCATTAAGTAATTATAGTTAAATGCCCTTCAGCCCATATCAAATGCATTTCTCCCCTGCGGTCTTGCCTCCTCCTGATTTCATTGCACCATCCTATAACTGCTGTAAACCCATGTCATATCCTGTCCCTACTTTCATCCCAGATCATTCTTTGTCCTCAATTACTGAGTTTACTTTGATTATTTCATTCCCCTTTTCGTTGTGTTTGTAGGTTTCTTGCTCCTCTTTCCGTTGTTTGTAGGTTTCATTCCCCTTTCCATTGTTTGTAGGTTTCAGTCCCTTATTTCACTTATGTTCTTACATTTCATTTTCCTCTTTTAATTGTATTTTTAGGTTTCATTCTCCTCTTTCAATTATGTTTGCAGGTTTAAGTCCCCTCTTTCGGTTGTATTTGCAGGTTTAATTCTCTTTCAGCTGTGTTTGTAAATGTAATTTTCCTCTTTTAGTTATGTTTGTAGGCTTCATTCCCCTCTTACAGTTGTCTTTGTAGATTTAATTTCAATCTTTTAATTGTGTTTGTAGGTTTCATTTTCCTCTTTTAGATGTGTTGTAGGTTTCAGTCCCTTCTTTCAGTTCTGTTTTTAGGTTTCAGTGCCCTCTTTTAATTGTGTTTGTAGGCTTCATCCCCCTCTATTAGTTGGGTTTGTAGGTTTGATTCCCATATTTCAGTGGTGTTTCTAGGCTTCATCCTCTTTCAGTTGTTTGTAGGTTTCATTCCCCTCTTTCAGTGGTGTTTCTAGGCTTCATCCTCTTTCAGTTGTTTGTAGGTTTCATTCCCCTTTTTCAGTTATTGTAGATTTAATTTCCTTCTTTCAGTTGTGTTTGTAGGCTTCATTCCCTTCTTTCAGTTGTGTTTGTAGATTTCATTCCCTCTTTTAGTTATGTTTGTAGGTTTCATTCCCCTCTTGGTTGTCTGTAGATTTCATTCCCATCTTTCAGTTGTTTGTAGGTTTCATTCCCCTCTTTCTGTTGTGTTTGTAGGGTTCATTCCCCCTCCTTCAGTTGTGTTCATTCCCTCTTTTAGTTGTGTTTGTAGGTTCCATTCCCATCTTTAAGTTGTTTTTGTAGATTTTATTCCCCTCTTTTAGTTGGGCGGCCGTGGTGGTGCAGCAGTTAGCATTGCCACTTCACAGCAAGAGGTTCTCCGGTTCGAGCTTTGGCTGGGGTGCCTTCTGTGTGGAGTCTGCATGTTCTCCCTGTGATCGCATGGGTTTCCCCCGGGTGCTCCAGTTTCCTCCCACATCCCAAAGACATGCTGTAGATGGATTGGACACTCTAAATTGACCCTAGGCGGGACTGCATGCATGTGTGTGCCTTCTGTGGAAGGTTGGGTGCCGGGCTGACAACTCAACACCGTAAAAATCCACTGCCAATCATGAGCGAAAAGGTGATCCTCTGTAGTGATCCCTAACTGGGAAAAGCCGAAAGAAGAAGAAAATTCCCCTCTTTTTAGTTGTATTTGTAGGTTTCATTCCTCTCTTTTAATTGTGATTGTAGATTTTGTACCCCAGTTTCATTTGCTGTAGGTTTCATTTGATCCTTTCCATTGTGTTTCTAGGTTCCATTCCCATCTTTTATTTGTGTTTGTAGGTTTCATTCGGGTCCCTATTAATTTGACGAAGCTTTAGCTTGTCGAACTATGAAAGATCGACAGCTAAAGATTGAAAGAGCCAAACCACGAGTGGCCAGCTAAGCAAATTTTTTTGTCAGGGAAAGAATTTGCTTGTCTGTTAATGGGAATTTGCCCTTTCCCCGATATGGAGTGATCTCGGAGTTAGTATATTTAGTTATGGAGGGTGTGGGGGGTGGGGGGGAGCCTCCCACTTAATTCAGGTTGAATGGTTTTTGTTTTGTGTAATGACCAAGGAAATTCTTTCCATGGGAAAAATTTGCTTAGCTGATCATTCGCTGTTTTGATGTTTCGATCTTTAGCTGTCGATCGTTTGTAGTTCAACAAGCTAAAGTTTCATCAAATTAATAGGGGCCCTTTCATTCCCCATTTTGTTGCTTCTCCTACACTGTTAGCCTTTTTTATTTTCTTTCCATTCCCTCTGAACAATTCTACTTTTTATCTTGAACTTTTTACTCATCCCCATTTGTCATGGCCTTTCTCTTTTCTCTTCTAATCTCACTGCCTTTGTTACAATGCACCTTATTTCCTATAAATATTCTCTTTTCCTATTTCGTACTAGTGCAGTGTTTCCTGTTTAGAAACTGTAGAACCTTTGCATATTTCATGTTATTGTTCTTAGTCTTTGAACATTTGTTTTGTGCAATTTCCTATGGATATCGATTACCATAATTTAAATTTCCTGTCATATTCTTATTAAAATATACTTAGAGTTAAAAAATGGTTACAGCACAAAGGTGTTAACTTTAATGAAATTCTTCAGTTAACATTTTTTTCTGTCAATTGAAGGTATGAAGCTATATTAGCTTCACTATGTTAGTTAATTTTTTGAAAAACATTCTAAGAAAGCCTAACATTAGGAATGAGTTAGTAAACAAAATTGTGTTTAGGATGTGATTCCAAAAAAGAATTGGTAAGTATGTAGTTGATGACCCTGTCACCCCTTTCAGATATACTACTATGCTATTCCTAAGCCCCCCTCTGCCTCTGATTGATTTCACCTCAACTGCCTTATTTCCTTGTTTGCAACCAACTTTATGAAAATTACTTTTGTACACTGTTTCTGAGATTTTGCTAGACCATCATTTGTGATAATTCCTTTGTGATAATCCTGCTTGTAGAAATTCAGGTGATTTTAGTTCATGTTCTCGTAACATGTGCAATAGCAACATTTTACTGTTTCACTGATTAAGTTCTGATTGTACTAAGCGCACAGTAATGCAGTAACTGGAGATTTTGTTAAACATTAGGTTCTGTTCCTGCAAATAACGTATCAGAATTTCTAAGTACTCAGTGTCAAGAAAGGGTCCATTTAGTCACTGCCATTTGAAGATACTACCAGAAACACTTCTGAGGTGGATTGTACAGGGACCCCTAAACATAACCTGTTTAAGAATAATGTTGAGTAAATAAGTGCTGCACTGCTCACTCATGTAGTGTCGTCATTTAACAGTAAGACACCAAAGAACACTAAACAGAGGTGTAATTGTAGTCCATAGTCACACTACAACCCCCCACCCCCCGACTAGGTGAGAAGAAAATAAGAAAAGGGATTCTGCATGCAGAATCCTTCCTCTAAATCTTGTGTTCTCTGCATAAAACTCACTTGTTAATATTGTGTCCTTCTACTCAGTAACTATTGAGAAACTAACAATACTAGAATGTCTAAACTAGTTATCCTGAGAGGGTGGTTTAGCTAACTACATTCCATAGGTAATGAGGTGGCAGAGCACAGCACAATGAACACTTACTTAGGCGAGTACATGTTATACCGTACTCGGTAGGTAATACCCACTGCACTTAGGTGGGTATATGTCATACTGTACTCGGTAGGTAATACCTACTGTACTTACATAGGTATATGTTATACCTTACTTGGTAGGTAATGCCCACTGCACTTAGGCAGGTATATGTTATACCGTATTCTGTAGGTAATGTCCACTGCACTTAGGTGGGTATATGTCATACTTTACTCAGTAGGTAATACCTACTGTACTTGCATAGGTATATGTTATACCTTAGTAGGTAATGCCCACTGCGCTTAGGTGGCTATATGTTATACCTTACTCAGTAGGTAATACCCACTGCATTTAGGCGGGTATATGTTATACCGTAATTTGTAGGTAATACCCACTGCACTTAGGCGGGTATATGTTATACCATAATTTGTAGGTAATACCCACTGTACTTGGGTGGGTATGTGTTATACCGTACTCTGTAGGTAATACCCACTGCACTTAGGTGGGTATATGTTATACCGTACTTGGCAGGTAATACCCACTGCATTTAGGCGGATATATGTTATACCATAATTTGTAGGTAATACCCACTGGACGTAGGCGGGTATGTGTCATACCGTACTTGGTAGGTAATACCCACTGCACTTAGGCAAGTATATTATATGCCGTACTCAGTAAGTAATACCCACTGTACTTAGGCAGGTTTATTATATGCCGTACTCAGTAAGTAATACCCACAGCACTTAGGCGGGTATATTATATGCCGTACTCAGTAAGTAATACCCACTGCACTTAGGCGGGTATATTATATGCCATACTCAGTAAGTAATACCCACTGCACTTAGGCGGGTATATTATATGCCGTACTCAGTAAGTAATACCCACTGCACTTAGGCGGGTATATGTTATACCGTACTTGGTAGGTAATACCCACTGCACTTAGGCAGGTATATTATATGCCGTACTCAGTAAATAATACCCACTGCACTTAGGCGAGTATATTATATGCCATACTCAGTAAGTAATACCCACTGCACTTAGGCGGGTATGTGTTATACCGTACTCTGTAGGTAATACCCACTGCACTTAGGCGGGTATGTGTTATACCGTACTTGGTAGGTAATACCCACTGCACTTAGGCGGGTACATTATATACCATACTGAGTAAGTAATACCCACTGCACTTAGGCAGGTATATTATATACCGTACTGAGTAAGTAATACCCACTGCACTTAGGTGGGTATATGTTATACCGTACTTGGTAGGTAATACCCACTGCACTTAGGCGGGTATATTATATGCCGTACTCAGTAAGTAATACCCACTGCACTTAGGCGGGTATATTATATGCCATACTCAGTAAGTAATACCCACTGCACTTAGGCGGGTATATTATATGCCGTACTCAGTAAGTAATACCCACTGCACTTAGGCGGGTATATGTTATACCGTACTTGGTAGGTAATACCCACTGCACTTAGGCAGGTATATTATATGCCGTACTCAGTAAGTAATACCCACTGCACTTAGGCGGGTATATTATATGCCGTACTCAGTAAGTAATACCCACTGCACTTAGGCGGGTATGTGTTATACCGTACTCTGTAGGTAATACCCACTGCACTTAGGTGGGTATGTGTTATACCGTACTTGGTAGGTAATACCCACTGCACTTAGGCAGGTATATTATATACCGTACTGAGTAAGTAATACCCACTGCACTTAGGCAGGTATATTATATACCGTACTGAGTAAGTAATACCCACTGCACTTAGGTGGGTATATTTTATACCGTACTTGGTAGGTAATACCCACTGCACTTAGGCGGGTATATTATATGCCATACTCAGTAAGTAATACCCACTGCACTTAGATGCGTATATTGTATACCGTACTCAGTAAGTAACACCCACTGCATTATGTAGCACTGGCGTAGTACTTTGTGCTTCTCCCGATTACAGATAACGGTGTGTCTAATGCATCACTCTGTACTATGTTATCTGCATGCCATTCATCGAAAGTAGCAGGCTTCTGTACGCACTGTTCATTGCCGCACTCCATGCCTGTAAATCATGGCAATGTGTGGTGCAACAAACTAAACTTACTTCACAGGATGCATCTATGTAACTGCACTATGTTAGTGAACAGCTCAGCCTGTGTCTGCTGTTTGTTAAAGAGTCTAACATAAAAAACAGGAATGGATAAATTTGTGTGTTCAGCTACTTATGTAAGACCTTAATTTTACTACAAAAAGGAGACATATAACCATTGAAATAATTACCGTGGTTAAACTGTTATGGACTTTTCATCAAAACTCTACTTGGAAATAAGAGATAATATTTGAATCATGGCCTTAATGTGTTGTATATTATTTTTATGTCTAGGAATTGCCTGTAAAGTTTTCTGAAACCCGCAGGCCATCTGACAATTTCTGATCACTTTGGTTTAATATATAAGACACTGTTTTAAGGTCTCCCCACTTCAAAAGTAAAACTTATTTCAAGAATTTTCAGGGGGAATTGCAGTGGACACTTAAAAATAAACATTTGGTGTTGAGGCATTTCAAACCTTTTAACTACAAGACTTAATTTAGAAGAATCATAATTCTTAATTAATTTTTAAACAGAGGCATACATTTTCCAGTCTATTTTTAAGAAAACAAAATGATGGTATAACAACATTGCTGGAAAGAAACATCATGGGGGTTTGCTTTTAAGTTATGTCCAGCAGACATAGTAGGAAAAGATTTGTGCTATTCATGAGATGGCTCTCTACTGAAATGTCGACGCTTGAAATGCTGAGTGCTGAAAAGCTGAAAACACAGGAGAAGAGCGAACCTTGCGAAATCACTCTTATCCTTAAAACTTCATTTTGCAGGGGGGCATGCCCCACCTCCGCCCCACACCCCTGAACTTGTATATACCATATCTCAGAGAAAAAGGAATATTCCAGAAAATGGCATCTCATTCTTAGTATATGTAAGTCTGTTGTTTCAGCTATTCAGACTCTGCTTTTCAGGACTTCCTCTAGCAGGTCACAATATTTCAAGTGGTTACCTCAAGGAACACAAATTTTAAATGAACTCAGAGTAATAGTGCTCAACATTAAAAATGGCATGTATTTAGTGCAGTTTCCACTTTCACATAGTCGAAGTTTAATAACTTTGAATACGGAATGTTCAAACCATCCTGTCCAAAGTTATAAATCTTTGACTATGGATAAAAAACAAAAAAATAGAAAACAAAATAAACTGTTTTAAGCAGGGGGCAAGCCCCCTCACACCCCCCACTACTTAAATATACCAACTCCAAGATCGCACCACACTGAACAAAACATAAACCTCCCCTTACGGAGATTTCCATTGAAACGCCAAACTTCTGCAAATTCGAACTTATGGTCTCGACCATATGAGGTTCGAACTTGCAGAAGTTTGACTTTCTGATAGGAACCCTGTCTAACAGCTTTTAAAGCTATTCATTCATCAGAAGGACACTTAGCTTCTGGTCACTGTTTGGCATTGCATAGCATTTTATTGCTCTGATAGTTATAAATGCTTCTGCACATTTTTTGTGACTAATAGTACATCAAAGCAGTTAAAGCTCCATGTAGTACAAAGAATTGTGATGGTGTCTCTCGAATCATAACTATTCACTCTACTCTTAAGGTGATTTTCTTGACTTCAGTGTCTCAGATAACATACATTGGTTATGAAAGGAATCATCTTTATATTGCCCAGTAGTTACTCTGTACCTACATATATGAACGTATATTCATTGTTCGTATGTAATATTCACATTGTACAGTAATAGTTGTATACAGGTTAATCCAATTCAGAATGGTACAACATCATGTATCAGAAATGTCATCAACAGAAGAGACTTTCAAACAAAACAAGTTTGGAAATCCACTTCATCAAAACATGGGATATACATTTCCTTTTGGGAGCAAAGCGTCCCTCTTCCTTCATGCATCGGGTTGTGCCCCTTTCAGCCTTACTACTTCTATAGTCTACTCTGGGGTTATTGTATCTTAGAAGCAAGATGTACTAGCCTCTGGCAGAGATTTATTTCTAAAATCTGTTTTATAGACAGTAATCAGAAAGCTGACATTTGCCAAGCTGGACTATAGTAAAGTGTTTGGCCACCAGTTCCAGAAGAAGTTCTGTCCTAAACTTGAACTGCTATTCCTTACCTTAAATTAAATGACTAGATTGTGGCTCTTCCCATAATTCAGAGGCAGGTACTTTCCTTGCCTCACAGAAAAAGGCACAAATTTTGCATTCCACCCTAAACTACAACATTTAAAACTCCAAGAAAAATAATATTTAAATTAAAACAGTACTACAGTTAAACAATTTGAAAAAAAAAAAAAAAGAAAACATTTTTAAAAATACAAACCATAAAGTATGCACTGTGGCAGCTGTGTTTTAAACTGTTGTCCTTGTCTCATGTAGAAATACTAGTTTCAGTTTCTCTCATAATTAACAGACAATTAATTCCCTTACCATATAGGAAGAAATAGAAATAGTTTACTTTTTTCCCTAACCTCATGCTATAAAACTCAAATAAGAATTTCATTTTTTGAATTACAATAACACTATAATTAAACAGGAATAAAATAAAACAGCATAAATATACAAATAAAAAAGCAAGATAAACTCACATAGATTACCTGTTTTTCCTTACATTCATGTTCCCTTCTCAACAAAACCATTTATTAGCTGCATCAACATAATTTCATCCCTTAACGCCATGCTCTGATGATCTTTACTTTATCAGCCTTTAAGTTATAATGTCCTTTCCTGATTCATCATTTTAATTTTACATTATGTCTGTGTTTTAACTATTTTGTATACATTTTTATTAACTTTCCTCAATTTATACATTGTAGTTATTTTCTGTTTTTTGCTGCCTCACAGTAAGATGCTGTCCGGTTCGATTCTCAGCTAGAGCGTCTTCTGCATGGAGACATGTGTGAATGGGCATACCTTCATTGAAGATTGTGCGTCAGGGCTGGTAACTCAGCATGTAAAAATCAACTACCAATTATTAGCGGACCGGAGTTCCGCTGTGGCGACCCCTAACCAGGAAAAGCCGAAAGACACAGCAGTTATTTTCTGTTCTTTTGCTCATATACTTTTTGGGATGTTATTAGAGCTTCTCCTGCTGTTTTATGCCAATAAACATTTTATATACATCTGTTTTTCCTAAATGGCCTGGACCATGCCTGTAAAGTGTTCATAGACTAGTAAAAGTCCACCAGCCCAGTTATCAAGTGGTAAAATAAGATAAAATAAATGTTGTAATAGCTATTGCAAAATGTTTGAAGTATTAATGAAGGTGTCATGATTGTATCTGTTTGTGCAACTGAAACCATCGTTCCCCACTAGACCTCTTGTATCCCCTATGAATCCTCTGTGTCTTAGTTTGATTTTGGCAGATGAAAAAGAAAAAGGCAGTTTAATAAAAATGTAGACTTTTTCCCATTACAAGACCCTTCACTACTTTCAAGCAGGTTTGTTTGTAGTCAAAGTTGTATCGCATAAACAAAGCCAAATACTGCTGTTTCATGCTTTCCATACCCACTGCAAATGTTCTCTATCACTCTGTCACACTCTAATCCACAAACACATTTTTGTCCTTAATTTATCACCTTTCACTCTTTAGTTCTATCTCCTTCTATAGAAGTACAGCTTCCATCAGTTATTTTGTTCTTTCCACTGTCTGTATCGTCACTCAGTGATTTTCCTCTGCTAGAGATCTAGTTAACGTCACACTGTCAATTTGATTTTTATTGCTTGTCTGGGAGTTGTTCTGCAACTAAAGGAAAATGTGTGTATCTTGTGAGATATATGCACAAAGTGATATACAAAATTACTGTGGGCTATTAACATCAATGTAAATTTTGTAATGTCTTCATTCAGTAGACAAAGAATGCTACATTGCATATTTGCCTGTGCTACACTTGCAGACTTTGTCTGAAACGAGTCCTCTGTGGATTGACACTTTACTCCAGTTAAATAATAAAATTTATTACAAACTTAACTGCTTTCAGTCACTTTAAATTTGCTGTAATATACCATCTATACTTAGAAGTTAAGTGTAGGTTTTTGTAATATATAACCTAGGCTACCTGTAGGTCTGTGTAGTTATAACATCCTCTGAGCTAAATCTACAAGTATAATTATTTATCTGTTTATACATTTGTCATACTACCTTCACTTTCTGTAATAATGTTATTTCTACTCCCTCCTGGGGTCAGTCTGTGTTAAACCTTACTGATATTGGATTGGGTGTTCTACCTTTATTAACTTCAGAACTAACATGAGTATGACTGAGATGGCCTAGCATCTGAACCTTTCCCAGGATGCCTGGCTCCTCCCCCATACCCATGTTGCTTTGAGAATCCAGATCTCATTTGCCACAGGTGGAAATGGTCATGAATCTAAAATGGACTCCGTCTGTCCCACTGTGTTTTAAAGTGTTTTTCTTGTTTTCTTCCTTTCAGATTTGCTAGGTTGTTCTTCCCTCTCTCTTTCCTAGTTAGTTTTGGTTAGTACATTTTATTTTTTGCCCTTTTCAGCAGATTTTTTAGTTAGAGTTAGCTTGTTGTTCCCTCTCTCTTTCCTAGTTAGTTTTGGATAGTGCATTTTATTTTTGCATTTTTCAACAGATTTTTTAGTTAGAGTTAACTTGTTGTTCCCTCTCTCTTTTTAGTTAGTTTTGGTTAGTACATTTTATTTTTGCCTTTTTCAACAGATTTTTTAGTTAGAGTTAGCTTCCCTTCCCTTCATTCCAGCCTCTCTCCAGTTGATTTCACTGTCCCTAGTGTGTTTTTTTATTTATTGTTGCTGAGCCATTAGATTTAGCCCTCACAACAGAAATTATTTTATTATTTTTTCATGACATTGCTTGATTCTGACGTTTTATTCTTTGCTGTATTTTCCATTTTTAGATCAGATGTTTTTTTTTCCTAGCTGTGGCTGTCTTGTTTAGCAGTTTATACTTCCTTTTATGTTTCCAACACCTGACTAGCTGTAATCAGTACAGTTCAGAAAGTCTAGGTTGTTGCTCTTCTTTTGGCTTTTCCCAGTTAGGGGTCGCCTAAAAAACAAATGATCAAAATGGCTGAGGATTTAATTACCTTGATTAGGGGTACCCATCCCTCTCCTGCTAAGAGGCCTAGGCAAGGCACTGAATATGAATCTTCAGATCAGGTTTCTGTTTCTTCTGATTCCTCTTCTGATCAGGAATTATCTATTCCTACTTATGAGGACTCTGATGCAGACAATTCCATCCCTTCTGTTTCTCCTCCTGAGGATTTTTCTTTTGGAGAAACTTTGCATAGCTTAAGGGAACTCTTTCACTGGGAGAGTCAGGATTTCTCAGAATCTAAAAAGAGACTTAGGGATTTCCTTCTTCTTCCTCAGCATAGGCCTTTGGCTATACCTCCTGTTCTGGACATTGTTGATGATGTTTTCTCAGAGTCCAGTATGACTCCTGATTCCCTGCCTCCGGCTCCTAGTAAGCCAGACTGATATTACAGGGTTCGTGACTCCCACAAATTCCTCTTTAAAAACCCTACTGCTTACCCTGAAACCATTTCTCAGGGTCTCAAGGGCGGTAAGGCTTCTACTGCTAAAAATCCTACCCCTTCTGATAGAGATTCCAGGGCGCTGGATAGATGAGGTAAGAAGGTTTACACGTCTGCAACCTTGGCAATCAGTGCTTTAAACTGTCAATTTCATATGCTTAAATATCAACAGCATGTCATGGGTTTACTTAAACAGAAAATTATGCTGATTTCTGACTGTGTGGAAAATAAAGAATTGCAGGATTTATTGCATTCAGCTGAACAAGTTCGAAAACATACTTTGCAATGTGGTTTTGATTCCTTGGAGGCCTCTTGCAGGGCTGCTGTAACTGGATCTATGATAAGAAGGCATGCTTGGCTCAGGGAGCAAAATCTGCCTGACCATGTTAAAGCAAAATTGTTGGATGCTCCTTTACAACAGGACAGTCTATTTGGTAATAAGGCTGAAAAAGTTTTGAAAAAGATGGAAGATAAAGCTAAATCTATGCAAACTGTAAAAGATGTCTTACAAGTGCAGCCACCCAGATTTAGTAGGCACTGGCCTACTAAGAATTGGTCTTTTCCAGTACCAGTTCTTAGTAGGCACTGGCCTACTAAGAACTGGAAAAGACCAGTTCTTAGTAGGCCAGTGCCTACTAAGAACTGGTACTGGAAAAGACCAGTTCGTAGTAGGCACTGGCCTACTAAGAACTGGTCTTTTCCAGTACCCACTAGAGCCGCTCAGGTCAAACCCAGACATTCCAAAGGCTCCAGGTTTCAGTTGCAAGGAACTTATAGAACAAAGCAATGGGATGCCTCCACCTCCAAACCTGGAAGTAGCAAGACACTATCCTATGGTAAACAGTCTCAATGACTTTCCACTGCAATCACCAAGCACTTATCTTTTGACTGCCCCTTTGGGGGGAACACTGGCACTTCATGCCCAAAACTGGCAACTGATTACCCAGGACAAATGGGTTTTAAATATAGTATCCCAGGGATACAGATTTCAATTCCACATGTTGCTAATCCCAAACGGATGGCCAGATCTGCCTCCTAATCAGTGGGCAGAGGCCCAGAAACAAGTTATGTCCCTCATGAATATGGGGGCTATTCAACCAGTACCATAAAAGGAAAAGGGACAAGGTTTTTATTCAAGACTTTTCCTGGTACCCAAAAAAGACAAATCATGGCATCCAATTCTGGACTTATCCATTCTAAATACATTTCTGGACATTCCAAAATTCAAGATGCTGACTCTCCAACAGTAACTACCTATGCTAGGCAAGGATGCCTGGTTGGTAACTCTAGGTTTAAAAGAGGCTTACTTGCATATCCCAATCAGGGAATCTTGCAGAAGATACCAACGCTTCAAAGCAGGCTGTTTGCATTACCAGTTCTCTGCACTGCCCTTTGGCTTATCTACTGCGCCCAGGGTCCTCACAAAGTGCCTGGCACCAGTAATTGCATTTTGCAGGCAAAGAAATATTCATATTTATCCATACCTGGACGATTGTCTGATTCAGGCAGAAAACAAGGACACTCTTCTAAGACATCTGGTGTTTGTAAAAAGACTTCTAACTTGTCTAGTGTACACCATAAACGAAAATAAATCACAACTGGTACCCTCTCAAATAATTACATTCCTGGGTGCAAGCTTGAATACAACTGCCCAGATGACTTACCTTATGCCAGAAAAACAAATTCAATTGATGACTTACTTCAAACAGGTGGCCACAAAAACCCAGCTATCTGCAAGACAAATTCTGCAGGCCTTGGGGTTCATGGCGTCCTGCATTCTTCTAATTCCATATGCAAGACTGCATATGAAGAAACTTCAATGGTACCTAAAAAGCTTATGGAGTCAACTTTATCACAGCCTGGAAACAATAATTCCTATCATTCCTTGCCTGCAGCTAGAGTTCCTATGGTGGGCAGAGGCCTGCCACCAAAACAAGGGACTATCATTCATTCAACCCCATGCTGCCCAAACCCTGACTACAGATGCATCAGATTATGCTTGGGGGGGGCGCATCTGGCAGGGAGATGCATTCAGGGCCAATGGAGTCCAAATCAAATGCACCTACATATCAATCAGAAAGAGATGCTAGCTGTACAGAATGCTCTGACAGCCTTCAAGGACTACCTTCATCCAGGACAACTACTGATAAAGACAGACAGCACCACAGTTATGTGATACATAAACAAGCAGGGGGTACCCATTCCTACCCCCTTTGCAGACTAGCCATGGCATTGTGGAACACGGCCTTGACATATCAAATACATCTACAAGCTCCATTCCTGCCAGGAAAGCAAAATACTCTGGCAGACAAACTAAGCAGAAATTTTATGGACCCACATGAATGGAAGCTGAATCCGCGAATCTTCAGCATGTTGACATGCAAATGGGGGAGCCTGGACATAGATCTTTTTGCTTCACCCCAAAACTATCAGCTGGACAAATTCTGCACAAGAATTCATCACAAAAAAGCTTGGAAAGTGGATAATCTGTCCTTCAGCTGGAAAAACCTATCAGTCTATGCCTTTCCCCCTCTGCCTCTGCTCTCCAAAGTCTTACTAAAAGTCAGACATGAAAAACCAACAATGATTCTGATTGCTCCAGACTGGCCTCGTCAACACTGGTACCTGGTCCTGCATAATATGTCGCACCTTCCTCTGTGGTACCTGCCTCAGACACCTCACCTACTGTCTCAGCAGAACTATCAAATTCTGCACACTCAGCTCCAAACTCTGAATCTTGCAGCATGGCTAATCAACTAATTTCATCAGTTACATCTCTCAGCAAACCTGTGATGGATGTCATTTTGGAGGCTAGACGGCCTAGTACTAGAAAATCTTATGCTGACAAACGGAAAAGATTCTGTTCCTGGAACCAAGCACAAGGAATAAGCACAGCAATGCCCAATATTCCTCAGATTCAAGCAATACTTAACTGAGATGCTTCACAAGGGCCTATCTTTTTATTCCATAAAAATCCATGCTTCTGCCATTTCAGCTCATTACAACACAGAGCCTCCCCTCTTTTCTCATCCTCTGCTAAAGCAGTACCTCAGAGGGGCCAAAAATTTAAGACCTCCCAGGAGAGCACCAACTCCTGCATGGGACCTCAATTTTGTTTTGGAAAAACTCACTCTACCTCCTTTTGAGCCAGCTGCTACTGCGGACCTAAAATTTCTCTCTTGGAAAACAGCTTTTCTTTTACCAGTCACTTCAGCTAGAAGGATTTCAGAACTACAGGTTCTTATGGCAGTGGAGCCTTTTATTATTTTTTTACCCTGACAGGGTGGCTTTCAGGATCTTTTATGCCTAAAGTGGTATCTAATGTGGCTCTTAATCAGATCATTCATCTGCCAACTTTCTTGCCAAACTCACAGAACAAGTGTGAGCGGATTCTGCATTCATTGGATGTACACAGACAACTAAGATTCTACTTAAGCAGGACAAAATCTCTAAGAAAATCTGAACAATTACTGGTGGCATTTGCTGCAGGGGCAGAGGGAAAGGCTATTTCAAAGCAGACTATTTTCAAATGGATAAGCCATTGTATTCATTTCTGCTATATGCACCATGGTAAACCTGTCCCCAAGGGGATCAGATCTCATTCCACCAGGGCTGCATCTACTTCTGCAGCCTTTCTCAGAGGGGTTCATACCAGAGACATTCTAGAAGCTTACTACCTGGAGCTCAGTTCATATGTTCACCAAACATTGCCATTTACCTCTCTTCTCTAAATCCAGGGCAGACTTTGCCACTGCTGTCCTGCAGGGCCTTATAGCTGCTCCTAATGCTGTATAAAGCCATCCTTCCAACCATAGCTTTGGGATTCTACCCAAATGTAATGACTGCAACAGTGAAACAGGAAGAACATAGTACAGTTGTGTACACTTACCATAAATGTAGATGTTCGAGTGTATTCACTGTTGCAGTCCTGGTTACCCTCCCTCCAGCCCCCTGTTTTTTCTCTAACTATACCTCTCATTTCTGTTACTATCTTTAAAAGCCTTTTTGGTGATTTTGCTTTTGTTTGGAGGTATATGTTTTGATATTTTTTATTCTACATATATATATTTATATATTTTGCTCTCCATTTGGGGGGCACCTGACATCTGGGGCAAGAAAAACTGATGTAATGGCATCGGCTGCATGTTTTATACCCCTGACGTTATGGAAGAAAGAACAGCAACCGACGCAGGACCCAAGACTTTGTTAATCAGGCCGACTGAGGGCAACCTGCCAGCAGATTACCCAAATGTAATGACTGCAACAGTGAATACACTCGAACATCTACATTTATGGTAAGTGTATACAACTGTACTTTCTTCCTAGATAGTCAGGTCCCACAAGTTGATGTCAGTGGAACCAGCTTACAGAAAAATGTGGCAACCCTTTTTGACAGTGCTGAATATGTGACCCAAGAACTCCCTATCATGGCAGGTTAAGCATCTTCTTTGCTTTTTTTTCCCTTTCACTTTCTTTCCAGCTCTCCTTACCAGGTTCTGTCCATGTCCCAGGTCTAGTGAGGCTGCTCACTGAGTTGTTTTTGCCAACGTCAACATTAGTGAGGCCTTCAGTCTTAGGGATGCAGTTCCCAGCCTCATTTCTCCCCCTGTTGATACTGACGTCAAATTGTGGGTTTCAGATCTCGGAGCCTTTGACATGGGGGGAGCTTTTGATGTCAAGGCTAGTGTTTGCTGTGTCAGGGTTGATGCTTTCTGGACCAACCATTCCTTTCCTGAATTTGGTCTTTCAGACAACAACATCAGTGCCCTCAGTGCTCATCTCAATGTTGACTGGAGTATCAACTCTGAGTTGAGGCTGGGTCAGTCTCAGCAGCTCAACTTATGGCCTCAGCCTCAGTCCAGTGCCATTGATACAGGCCTTCCTGCATGCTCGGTGCATAACATTGACTAGTCAAACATAGCTTCATCTATGACACTGCACATGCTGCACCATTATCCATTCACCCCCCCATGTCAGGAGGATAGAAGGACTTGAGAAGTTTGGAGGATACCAAGACCTCATCCAGACCAGTTTTGCTTTCTTGCTCTTTGAAATCTTCCTCTTCTTCATACTATCTTTGCTGGATGACTCCCAAGTTTGAGGAAATTTCTGAAGTGATTAGATTTAAAGAGGGATGAACCCCAGAATTCCCTTCCTCACTTGAACACATCATACAAGATGCCTTTTAGTCTCCTAAGTCTTAATCTTGGCTGGCCCAACAGACAAGACAGATGTCCTGACAGAAACCACTGTTGCAATATTCCAAACAGAAGGGTTTTTACCACTGACATCCAGCCAGGGTACTAAAGTCTAAAACCTTCCTTGAGCCATACATCCAACAAATGACGTCATCCTATGAGTGAAGGGGTGCATAAGTGAACGTATTAGCATAAATCCCCAGACTGTCTCACTCCCAGATCAAATACAGATCTCACACCCATTTGTCTGATCTTCCCATGTCATTTGTACTGTTACGCCTTCACTAGTAAAGGAAAGTGCACCATTAGGGAACCTTCCTTTTTTTCCTACTCTGTTAGGTTTGAATTTGTTATCTGCTAGGAGGGGCAAGTATAAGCGCAGTAGGCAGATATCCTACACAGATCTCCACTCCCAGTGCTTTTTCTGTTTAAGGACAGAACATGATTACAAAAATTGTTCCATCTGCCTGTCCTTTGTCCCTAAAAATGTATATTCGCACTTGCCAACTTTGAATATTTTGTTAGAGACTGAATGTCTTGAGTGATTAGCTCAAGGCAAAATGGTGGATGTCTCCACACCTGATTCATAGGTGGTTACTAGGCTAATGGCCCTAGGGCCTTTACAAGCCTAGCCGTGTAAAAAAACATGTACCCTAATTGATCATAGTTAGATGGTCATTTTTAGCAGTGCTAGCATGTACTGTCCACTCTGAAGAAAACTCAAGAGGCCTTGGCCTGAAGTTCAGTCTGCCAAGATGGAGTGAGATTTCAGAACCCATGGTATGCCCAACACTTCCTTAGATGCCCGACACTTCCTTAGTTGCCCACTACTGTGACCCCTCTGAAGGTAGGTGTGACATTCCCATTCTGGACCAGTAATCAAGGAGCCATAATCCTCACTACTGGCACTGGAGAGGGAGGGACATTCACTTGGAACAAAAATTGATACACCCAGTATTTCCAGATGCAGCTTTCTGCATCAAGCACAATTTTCCTTAAGAGTACACAGGGGATACACACAGTCTGAGGACAGGATTTCTCTATCTGTCTCCCTTCAGATCCCTAGTAAGACTCCCCACTGGCAAAGCTGTAGAGTTGAGTCCTCAACTGAGTGTCCAAGCCAAGTTCTCCACCACTCTTTCTGTGAAACCAGTGTTTTGTGTCCATGCTCCAAGCAGCTGACACACACACTCTTTGAGATTTGATTTGCACACACTCATGTATCCCTGTGGAAGGCTGGCACAGGTTTACTTCCTTCTGCCTGTAATGTAGTTATTGCCACCAGACACTCCATAGGCTCTTAAAATGGCACCCAGTTATACCGAGTTAAATTAATATTAATACAAATTATAGTGTTTGGCCAATGCAATAAGGCTTTCAGGAGTGGCCACAGAGTCATCAAAATAATATGAAAGTTTTAAGTATATTTAATAATAAATAATAAAAGAACATGGAAATACTAAATATCAATTTACAATAAACACCAGAGTTTCAATCACAGGAAATATTAAAATAACACAGATGAATAGATTCACACAGATACAGGAAAAACAGTACTTAACTAATCTCACTATATTTTCCTGACTGATGTAAAGAATTACTATTCTCTTGTTCACTTACTATAGTAGTGCAAGATGAAGAAGGCGAGGGGTCTTTCCTAGTCAGGTTACAAAAACAGACTTCCCTGAGACTTCAGTCTCACCTAGTATTAGAGAATATAATTTCAGTGATGAATTACAGAATGGCATCACATACACTTCAGTCTCACCTAGTATTAGAGAATATAATTTCAGTGATGAATTACAGAATGGCATCACATACATCTGTCATCTGACTTCTGGTTCCCATACTAACTCCCTTGGCAAGAAGCTGCCAGGATTTAGCACATATGTGTCAATAATACACACACACACAGAATTTTGCTCAGATCTGTTGCAGCTTCTGAAAGTCATAAAACAATTTCAAACTTCTACCCTTCCAGAGTTGCAAGTAATTCACTCCAAAGACAATACAAAAAAGCTTCCTAGTACAGACGTTTTTGTCTCTGTCTTCAGTGAGAACTGTAAGATAACATCTTTATGGCCTAGGCCCAGGAATTTAATTTCACAACATTTTTCAAAGTTAGCTGCAGCTGGACTGTGATTAATCTCTTCTAATCCAGTATTTTCTGTTACAATATATTAATTTCAACAGTTACAGTAATACATCTAAATTCCTTTCTCTGTCCAGCAGGAAATACTGTTGGCACATTTTTAACACAAGCAGCTTTACAAATACATTTTCAACACAAGCATCTGTACAAATCAGTGTGCTATACAAATGACATATAATTATTTACTAAATTCCAGCTAGCTGTGCCAGCATGTTACAAATCCACTGTCCTACTTCTCCTGGCATAGCTAGCAATACCTCACATCATCATAGTGGATATGGCATGTGAGAAGCACATGCCCAAGGTGCTGCTTCAACAGATATGTTAGAGAAGGAGGAACCATGTATCATTGTCTTGGAAGGCCTGGAAGGTATCCCTCAGACCTTAGTAAAGGAAGAAATACTGAGATCTATTATTGAGGTATATCAGGGGTCAGATCCTCCATGTTTTGTCCATGCAGATGCCACCCCTAAAAAGAAAATACCAAGGACTAAGTATGTTCCCTCCCCCTACTCTTCCAGTAAGAAGGAATGGATGGTCATCTCGCAAGGCTTTTTAAGGCCATTATGGCTCTCAAGCTTCCCTCCTTTTCTGCTCCTCTCCCCAATCTCTTCAGAAGGTTACTTTGGAGTCTTCTTCTGAAGACAAGGACAGGATTTCCAATTCTTATTATCATTCCCTAGTATACTCTTCACAGATTCACTCACCAGGGCAGGTGCTCTCTAACGATATGGACTCTGTCTCTCTCCCCTGATTCCCATTTGGAAGAGCCTTCATTTGGGGAAACCTTTTTGAGTATAATCAAACATTTTGAATGGGATTCTAAACAAATCTGTGTTATTAAAAAAAAGTTACTTTAGTCTGTTAGAAGTGGGCACTCCAGCTCCTTCAAATGTCCTTTAAGTCTTTGAAACCTTCCTTGATGCTTTCATGTCTCTGTCCTCTGCTCTGGATTCTCAGCTACCAGCCTTTAGGAGGCTTAATAGATTTTATAAAACCCCATACAAATTTAATTTTTTTTCCCAAGAAAACCATTTGCTGATCCTTCAGCCATTGCTCTAGCTTCAGACAAGCCATCTAAGTTCCTGTTTTCAGCTAATGCCCTTCCCCCTCAGATAAGGACAGTAGGGTCATGAACAGATGGGATAAAAATGTTTATGCTTCTACCCTGGCCATCAGAGTCATTAATTGTCAGACCCTCAAGATCAAGTATTTGATGTCTATTCTTGGCAGCCTGGATAAGGCTGTTGCTAACATGAAAGCATCAGATTCTAAACAACAGGCCATGTCCTTGGTGGATCAAGCAACTCGGGTGACCAAGCATAGCATACAATACAGCTATGATGCTACAGAGGCCTCCTTCAGAGCAGCTGCTACTGGGTCAGTCATTAGGAGATATGCATGGTTACATTATCTGCCTCTTCCTGAAGATCTCAAGACAAATCTTCTGTATTCTGTTCTAGATAGGGATCTTTTATTTGGTCCTCAGGTAGCTAGCTTGTTTAAAATTCTACAAGAACAAGTCAAAACTATGAAGAACTACAGACAAATTCTTCTCACTCTTTTGCCGAGATACCAGACAGACTACCTGGCCAAGTCCACCTCCTTTTCCCAAAGTGAACCTAGGCCTTCTCTGAAACACAAGAAAGCAACTAGGAAAAGATTCCAGGACAAACCGGAAAGGGACTCCAGATATAGGAAGCCTACTTTTACAGATAGGTTAAGTGTGACTATCCTCCCTTCATCCCCTGTTCCCTCAGTGCTATCATTGCACTTTTCCAAAAGGCTCACCTCATCCACAGCTTTGTAGGTTCAAAGGTATATACTAGGCTAACAACCACCAGGACATTTATAAGCTTAGCCATGCAGCCCAATCCAGTTGCATCCCTCTGTATCATGGGTGGTTATTAGCAGGCAGTATGTTAGTTAGGAAGGTCCTTGAGGTTACTGGGGGGGGGGGTACGACAATTTGTGTATTAAGCAAACTGAAAAAGTATCACATTAGGAGTGTGGCTACTTCCCATTATTCAGCAAGGCTACAGAATGTCCTGGGAGGAGCTCCCTACTTTCAAAGGCATCCTACCTCCTCCCACAACCATTTACACCTTTTCCCACCCATCTTCCAGAACTTTCTCTCCCAAGACACATTAGAACCTGTTCCCCCTCAGTTTGTAGGAAGGGGTTATATTCCAGGCTGTCCCTCGTATATAGGATAGAGAAACACTGAAGACCCATCCTGGATCTTTCCCAGCTCATCACCATCCTCAGGGTCCCCACTTTCAAAATGCTGGTCTCATCAGACTCTTCTTCCTTTTATCCTTTCTGTGGCCTTCCTAGATTCTTTGGATCTGAAGGATGTGTACCTGCTCATGCCCAAACTCCTGTCCTGTAGGAAATTTCTAGAATCTCTACTGCCTTGTCACACTTTCAGTTCCCTATTTTGCCTTTTGGGCTTTCTTCTGTTCCCAGAGTTTTCACAAAGTGCCTGGTATCAGTAATAGCCTTTGCTGGTCACAGGGAATATAAATATTTCCTGAGCTAGGTGATTAGATAATTCAGCCATCACTACCTTAGACTCTGTTACTGCATCTAAAGGTCACAACCTTCCTTCTGCAAATGGGGTTCACTGTCAACTTCAAAAAGTCTTTCCTACAGCCCATTCAAGACCTCGTGTTCCTGGGTTACAGGCTAGACACCAAAAACATACCGACTTTCTTGCCTCAGTTGAAGGTGCAGAGCATTACAGCATATTCCCAATCCCTCTTACCTTTCCAGGTATACTCCACAAGGCAGCTTCTTAGAGAAATAGACTACATGGCAGCTATTCCCAATTCCTCTTACCTTTCCAGGTATACTCCACAAGGCAGCTTCTTAGAGAACTAGACTACATGGCAGCTATTCCCAATCCCTCTTACCTTTCCAAGTATACTCCACAAGGCAGCTTCTTAGAGAACTAGACTACATGGCAGCTATTCCCAATTCCTCTTACCTTTCCAGGTATACTCCACAAGGCAGATTCTTAGAGAACTAGACTACATGGCAGCTATTCCCAATCCCTCTTACCTTTCCAGGTATACTCCACAAGGCAGCTTCTTAGAGAACTAGACTACATGGCAGCTATTCCCAATCCCTCTTACCTTTCCAGGTATACTCCACAAGGCAGATTCTTAGAGAACTAGACTACATGGCAGCTATTGTCAAGCCCTCTTACCTTTCCAGGTATACTCCACAAGGCAGCTTCTTAGAGAACTAGACTACATGGCAGCTATTCCCAATTCCTCTTACCTTTCCAAGTATACTCCACAAGGCAGATTCTTAGAGAACTAGACTACATGGCAGCTATTCTCAAGCCCTCTTACCTTTCCAGGTATACTCCACAAGGCAGATTTTTTGAGAACTAGACTACATGGCAGCAACCATTGCAGTGCTACCATTACCCAGATTGTATATGAGGAACATTCAATAGTACCTGAAAAATGTATGGCCTCAAAACTCACCCTCTGGAAACACAGATCCCCATTATCTCCGAAGCGGGAGATATTTTGGTGGGTGTCACAGGTGCACCTCAACCCAGGGCTACCCTTAATGGTGCCGACTCCAACTCAAATATTGCATGTAGGTGCTTCCAGTGAAGCTTGGGGGGCAAATATTGCATGTAGGTGCTTCCAGTGAAGCTTGGGGGGCAAATATTGCATGTAGGTGCTTCCAGTGAAGCTTGGGGGGCAAATATTGCATGTAGGTGCTTCCAGTGAAGCTTGGGGCAAATATTGCATGTAGGTGCTTCCAGTGAAGCTTGGGGGGCAAATATTGCATGTAGGTGCTTCCAGTGAAGCTTGGGGGGCAAATATTGCATGTAGGTGCTTCCAGTGAAGCTTGGGGGGCAAATATTGCATGTAGGTGCTTCCAGTGAAGCTTGGGGGGCAAATATTGCATGTAGGTGCTTCCAGTGAAGCTTGGGGGGCAAATATTGCATGTAGGTGCTTCCAGTGAAGCTTGGGGGGCAAATATTGCATGTAGGTGCTTCCAGTGAAGCGTGGGGGGCAAATATTGCATGTAGGCGCTTCCAGTGAAGCTTGGGTGGCAAATATTGCATGTAGGTGCTTCCAGTGAAGCTTGGGGGGCAAATATTGCATGTAGGTGCTTCCAGTGAAGCTTGGGGGGCAAATATTGCATGTAGGTGCTTCCAGTGAAGCTTGGGGGGCAAATATTGCATGTAGGCGCTTCCAGTGAAGCTTGGGTGGCATGGACAGGACAAGGATGCACAACGTCCAGGGCTACTAGCAATCAAATCTTAAGGCAGAACAACATAAACTTAAGGGAGATGCAGGCACTCATTCAAGCCCTGCAAGTTTTCCTCTATCTCTGGAAACTGGGACCACTAAAGGTATTCAAAGACAAGGCATCTGTCATGTGGTACATAAGCAAGCAAGGAGGTTCAGGATCTTACCATCTGTGCAGACTGACTCAGATAGCCTGGGAACTGGCCATCAAGGCAAACCTGTTTCTTCAACCAGTAGACATACCCTCCCAGGACAATGTCCTCGCAGACTTCCTCATTAGATCAGTGGAAGACCCCCACAAATGGATGCTCAACAGAGAAGTACTCCACATAGTCCACAATTGAGGTATACCACAGAGAGACATTGATAAACAACAAACAGCTTGCTCTCTTTTTTACAAGGAAACCTTGCGCCTGAGCTTGAAAGATGGATGCCTTGTGCTTCCAGTGGATAGGAAGGTTCTGTTATGCCTTCTGTCCACTGCCTCTGCTCCCATAGATCTTACTCAAATTCCAAAAAGACTAACCAAGAATGTTGCTGGTGGCTCTCCTTTGACCAAGGCAGCATAGGTTCCCCCTTCTCTATCTTCTAGCCAAGGACCATCAGTTCAAGCTACTCCAGTAAAATGGACTTGCTCATACAACTGAAGGGCTCATTGCTTCATCCATACTTATCACCCCCCTCAACCTAACCTTACAGATGATAGGATTCTGATCCCTTTCAGATACCAGCTCTCTGATGTGCTGCAGATTTTCCAAGAGGCAAGGGGACCCACTACCTAAAAATCCTATATAGCCAAATAAAAGAGATTTTCAATCTGGTGTGAAGCTAAAAAGTCTGGACCCAATAAAATGTGAGTTTCTTTTTGTTTTATCTTACTTGTGTGAGCACATGAAAGGTGGTTTGGCATATTCATCTATTAAAGCTCATCTTTCAGCTATTTCAGCCTGTCTGCCCCTTAACCCTCCTCTGATGTCCAGACATGAGGTCAAATAGTTCTTAAAAGAAATCCTGCACTTAAATCCTCCTAGGAAACCAGTGCTTCCACCTTGGGATCTGGACTATGTACTGAAAAAGCTAACTCTGCCTCCCTTTGAACCAGTAGCTTGTTCTGCTCTCAGGTTCTGCACTTGGAAAACCATTTTCCTAGTAGCCCTTGCATCTGCTGATGAGCTGTAGCTCCCCAAACTCTTATTTTCCATAAGGACAGAGAGTCCTTGAGGGCCAGTTCTTCCTTCATATCTAAAGTGGTGAATGAGATGTCCCCCAATCAAGCCATCAACTTTCCTAAGTTCTTTCTTAACCCACAGAATATGAGAGAGAGTCCTGCATTCCCTGCATGTGCACAGACACTCACATTTTACCTAGCCAAGACTAAAACTATTCATAAATCAAACTAATTGTTTCCTTCCCAGACTCTAAGCTAGGGGTTCACCAGTATCTAAACAGACTATTGCTAGCTGAATTTCAAAGTCCATCTACTTTTTTTGTACTTTCCATAGCAAATCATTGTCTTGCTCCTGAAAGCTTCTCTACTAGAGCAGTGGCCTCTTCTGGAATCTTCTGAAAGGTGGTAGACTCTTGACTGATATTGGAAGTTGCAACTTGGTCTACAGTGCATACCTTGACCAAACATTACAGAGTAAATGTCTTTTCCAAATCCAGAGCTGCCTTCACCAGGTCAGCCCTCTCTGGCCTACTAGACAGCTGTCTTAGTTTTCAGCCTTCCACCCTTCTATTTCCTTAAGCTTTGTGAATCAGCCATCTGTTTGGAAAACTGCAGCAGTAATTTCAGTCAGGACACAGTACACTTTGGTGAGAACTTATACGAGTGGACATCCTTCTGATCACTGTTGCAGTATTTCTTCCCACCAGCCATGCCCCTCCATGTCCTCTTTTTATCCATTTTCCTTTCCTGTACTGGACTAAGAGGGGCTTCCCTTTTCCCCAACATTTCCTCTCTTAGCTGACCACTTTCTTCCCAGATGTCTTCAGTTTGCTGGCTTGGACATAATTTGAGGATTTATGCCCATATGTTTGCATATGTACCCCTACTCTTATGGGCTGAGGTCATACAGCAGATGTATGGCTCAATAGGTTCATGGGCTAATGAAAAGCATGGCCTTTACAAGCCTAATCATGCAGTCCAACCCAGTTGTGTCTCTGTGTATCATGGGCATTTATTAGGAGGGGGTAGGTTAGTTAGGAAGTTTCTAGAGGTTATGTGGAGGGGATAAGTTACTTTGGGCATTAGTCTTCCTCTGTCTATCAGAGTCATAGGGGTCAGACAAAGGGTGAATTTCCAACTTCCCATCCATTGGTCAAGGCTACACTTAAATAGGGTTAGGGGTGGACTCTGCTTCACATGGATGGGGACCTTGTTCCAGAGCATGGAGATCCTCTGAGACACATGTCTGTCTCACCAACATGTCTTCTTTATCTCACAAGCAAAATTTAAATCCTTGGATCTAGTGGTTCTGAAGCTGTTGATTTTTCAGATATGCAAAAGGCCCTTCAGAGCTAGATCAGAGGATGCCTTGTATGCCAGGCATAGATTGCCCCTCAGTAACCTGTAGGAGACACAATAAAGAGATAGGACTTTAAGGCAGTCCACGTATGAAAATGTGTTTATATCCTGGATTCTTCTGGTAAGGAACCTTTGTGGGCATTCTGGTAAGGAACCTTTCTGGGCATTCCAAGTGTTGCATATATTTGGTCAGGTGCATATTGAAGGGGACATTATACATAGTGATGGATCTGATAAGGGCCAAATAAAGTGTCACTATAACATTCTTAAACCTGGATGCCGTGCCCTTACTTATAAATTGGGTGACATAATGATTTTGTTAGTGCCTTGGCCACATGATGGTCAATGGCCAAGTTAGTGTCTACATAGGTTCCTAGATCCCTCAATAGAAGGTTTTAGGCCTGGTATCCCAGCCAGCCATCAGTGGTGAAAACCCATCTGCTTAGAGTACTACAACAATGATCAGTAGGACATCTATTCTTATGGTAAGTTCTTACACAACTGTATTTTTAGCTAGTGGCACAGATAGTTCCCTAGTGATTAAGATTTTTGTCGCAGAGCTCCAGGGTTCAGTCCTGATCCCTAGTCAGTGCTCATGTGGAGCTTGCATTTTCTTCTCTTGACTGCATGAGTTTTCTCTAGATATTTGAGTTTTATCTCACCTCCCAAAAACAAGCTGTTTGATTGCATTAAATTGTTTGCATAAACACACACACCATTATATAGCATTTATCCTTTACCCTTGTGGTCCCTGTTATAGGTGAAAAAGGTCCATGATGACCAAATGAAGTACCTTGTTAACAGATAAACAAATACATAAATTAAAAATTCATGGACATCCATTTATGTATGCAAGAAACCACACATGCGGTTCTGCTTATTCAGAAAACGTAGCTGATTTTCTCTTGTATCCTGACCAAATATACAGTCCATGGAGCAGGGTCATAGTTCTTGTGAAATGTAACCAGTCAACAGATTGAACAATTTAAAACAATACAGCACCTCATAGTGACTAGAATCTAATTATTTTAGACTGATCCTATAAATAAAAATGTTCATAAATGCAAATGTATTGCAAAATGGTAACATATTTTTTTTTAGTTCCTTCCAGTCTATGTACCCAACCAAGCAGAAAAGGACAACCCAACTGTGTATGCCAACAATGTGCAGAAATACATGGCAAGGTGAGATTATCACGCATAATGAAAACAGAGCACAAAATAAATAAATACATTAATTAACTAATGATGAGGTGTAAGTCAGGGAAATTAATGATTGCAATGACATATCTGTTCTTAAACGAACAGAATCGAACTGACTCTTAATGATTCAGCAACATTTTAAGTTAAGCTTTTCTGACATCATTTGTTTAATAGGAATGTAAGTGGATTTTGTGACATCATCATCTGTTTAATAAGAACTTAAATGGATTTTGTGACATCATAGATGATCTGTTTGTAATGCTGACTGCACTTTTGTATTTCTGTTAAGACTGCCGCTGCTTATCTTTTTGCCAAATGTGTGATTTCAAGACGGGGTTATATTTATACCTGATAAGCTGTTTTGCATGTTATTCTACTGGCATATTACCAGCAACAGTCTCGGGATTCTGTTTAATTTTTGTTCTTGAATGAAGTTATTTCCCCTCCGTTTCACTTAATTTGCTCTTTTACCATAAGAATTAGATTATTCTGCGGTGCTGCAGTGGTAGCGTTGTTGCGATTCTCAACTAGTGTGCGGGGAATGCCTTCTGTGTGGAGTCTGCATGTCCTCCCCGCGGGTCGAGTGGCATTCTGAAAGACATGTATGAATGGGCATGCCTTCGTTGAAGGTTGGACATCGAGCTGGCAACTCGGCACTGTGAAAATCTACTGCCAATCATTGGCGGGCCGGAGTTCCGCTGTGGCGGGCCCTAACCGGGAAAAGCCGAAAGACAACAACAACAACAAACATAGGAATTAGATTCAGGTCTAAGAAGTGCTGTTTTTTTCAAAACAGTGATAGAAACACCTTATTCAGCGATGAGGAAGATTGCATGAACAATGTCTCAGATGTTAAAGCGATGAAACTTTCATGTTTTTTACATAGAAAATGTTACTAGTTTGCTTTTTTTATGTTTGATTTGTGCTTGCTTATTCACTCAGATGCATACTATAAAGCAAGGATTGCAATTAATGGGTGAGGAATGTAATATGTGGAAATGTAATATGGGTGAAGGAGCTGTTGGGATTTTGTAATACCCCACACTTATGCCTTTTTCACAGTTCGCCTTATTCATTTTCCACTGCGTTGCACCTGCACACAGAGGTAGAGTGTGTTCACAATGAAGGACAAAGCCCTCAACAGAAATAAATACTACTGTACAATCTTCCATTGGCAGTTGAGCTGATGTTACCTTGTAACTTGTGGGTGCTTACAGGGTGATAGTTAATGGTTCTGTAAAACATGTTCACAAGTAACGCATCACTATGCAGTGAAGAAATGAAGTGGTGATGCAACTGTTAGAACTAACAGTAAGCGTTTCAGTTGGCCTGAACATGTGTGTATTACAACTGAATGACGCTCCGTTAATTCCCTGACTTCACCGCACACCTGGCATTTATGAGGTCCAAAGACAAGGTACAAACTACTACCTGAGTGGCTGATGCCCTGTAATTCTTCCACACCCTTACTGTCTCTGTGCCTAACCATGACTTCTCTTCTGCCCCAAGGGCAGCTGATTAGGTTAGCTGGAGACATCACAGAGCTTGTCATGCTGGTTCTGCCTCTCCAGACAAGTTGTAAAATGGTAGAGGCTGGCATCAGGTGAAGCATGTCATGGCCCAACATATTTACTGCCTCTTCAATAAGTTGTCGATCCTTGATAAGTATGTTACAGCCTGTGCCTGACTGCTTCTTTCTACAACTGGCTTTTCCCTGTTTAGTACATTCTGTGTGTGCCTGTAATCATCTTACGTCAAGGTCTTACATTCTGTGTGTCTCTGTAGTTACCCTATGTCTATTTTGTACATTCTGTGTCTTTCTGTAGTTACCCTATGTCAGTTTCTTACATTCTCTGTATCTCTATAGTTACCCTATATCAGTTTCATACATTCTGTTTGTCTCAGTAGTTACCCTATGTCAGTTTTGTACATTCTGTGCATCTCTGTAGTTTCCCTATATCAGTTTCGTACATTCAGTGTGTCTCTGTAGTTACCTTGTGTCAGTTTCATACATTCTGTGTGCCTCTGTAGTTACCCTATGTCTATTTTGTACATTCTGTGTCTTTCTGTAGTTACTCTATGTCAGTTTCTTACATTCTCTGTATCTCTATAGTTACCCTATATCAGTTCCATACATTCTGTGTGTCTCTGTGGTTACCCTATGTCCATTTCATGCATTCTGTGTGTCTCTATAGTTAATGTATATCAGTTTCGTACATTCTGTGTGTCTCTGTAGTTAACCTATGTTAGCTTCGTACATTCTGTGCATCTCTGTAGTTACCCTATGTCAGTTTCATACATTCAGTGTGTCTCTGTAGTTGACTTATGTCAGTTTCGTGCATTCACTGTGTCTCTGTAGTTACCCTATGTCAGATGTTCTTCATGTTTCATTGTTGCAGTCATTACATTTGGGTTATCTGATTGCAGGTAGCCCTCAGTCAGCCTGATTAACAAAGTCTTGGGTCCTGCATCGGTTGCTGTCCCTTCTTCCATGACATCAGGTCATCAGGGGTATAAAACATGCAGCCAATGCCATTACACCAGTCTTTCTTGCCATGTGGTGCCCAAAGCAGAAGCAGTTCGCAAGTACCAGTCAGACGACTCCTGAAATTTTCGTTTTCGAGTTTCAGAACCGAAGTCTTCAACTATAGATAAGTACCCCGTTGGGGAAACTTTTTCTTTCTCCTTACCAATGTCAGTAAAAGTTAATAATTGCATTACTTGTGGAAAGCAAATACCTCATAAAGATTTTCATTCGTACTGTATTCCTTGCCTAGGCCCTGACCACAACGTACCTTGCTTTCGGTTTTGTGCTTTATTTAATCAGCGCACTATCCTTCGTCGGTATATTTTCACCTCTAAATATTTCGGTTCTCAGTTTAATTATCCAGAAATGTCGTCAGTTAGCCATCCGACTACCGTGATTCCAAAAAAAAACGTAAATAAAAGGCAGAGACAGGCCACCGAGGTCCAAAACTGCCGACGACACTTCTCCTAAGCCAGTCGCCAGTTTGCCGGTACTCAGTGAAGCACTTTTGCAACCCCTGATACCCGCTACTTCTGATTCACAGGCCTCTACTGAGGCCCATTCGGAGTCTGGTATGCTGCAACATGCTTCAACTATGGAACCTGCGGATTTCTCTACCTTGGATGGGTCTGGAGCCACTGTGCAGGCACCGGCTTCTGAGGGTGTATTCAGGCCTACGGACTTGCATATTAAACCAGCATCTCCTTCTTTACTTAGGCCTAACTCTCGATCCATGCCTAAAAAAATGATGCCCAGGCCACATGCTCAGGCCTCTATGCCTAAAAAACAAATGATAAGAATGGCTGAAGATCTAATAACTCTAATCAGGGGTAGCCAACCACCCCCCCCCCTTCTAAGAGGCCTAGGACTGAAGTTGATTATGAATCTTCTGATCAGGATTTTGTTTTTTCTGATTCTTCTGATGATCTGGATTTGTCCTTATCTACTTATGAAGATTCTGATGCAGAGGACTCCATTCCCCCTCTGTTTCCCCTCCTGAGGATTTTTCTTTTGGGGAAACCTTACAGAACTAAGCAGTGGGGGGCCTCCACTTCCAAATCTGGGAATAATAAGACTCCCCCCTATGGTAAACTGTCTCAGTGACTTCCTTTTAAAATTTCCAAGCACTTATCAACTGACTGCCCCTTTGGGGGGAAAGATTGCTTTTCATGCAAAGAATTGGGAACTCATTACCCAGGACAAATGGGTTTTAAATATAGTGTCCCAGGGATACAGATTTCACTTCCACACGTTGCCAACACCAAGCAGGTGGCCGGACCTACCCCCAAATCAGTGGGCAGAGGCCCAAAAACAAGTACTGTCTCTCTTAAGCATTGGGGCTATTCAACTGGAAAGAGAAGAGGAAAAGGGACAAGGTTTCTACTCAAGAATTTTCCTGGTACCCAGAAAAGACATGGCATCCTATCCTGGATCTGTCTACTCTAAACACCTTTTTGGAGCTTCTAAAATTTAAGATGCTGACTCTTTACCAATTACTTCCTATGCTAGGCAAAGATGCCAGGTTGGCAACACTAGATTTAAAAGAAGCATACCTGCACATCCCAATCAGGAAATCTTTCAGACAATATCTACGCTTCAAAGCAGGCTACACACGCTATCCGTCCTCTGCACTGCCCTTTGGCTTATCTACTGTGCCCAGGGTATTCACAAAGTGCCTAGCTCCAGTTATTGCATTTTGCAGGCAAAGAAATATTCAAATATACCCATACCTGGACTCACTTAATCTCCACTCTACTTTATGCTTCTCCTATATACACCAATCTCTCTAAAAACAACCTCAACAAACTAGCAACATCCTATAATAATATTGCTAGATTTGCTACAGGCTCTCCTTTCAGAACCCATCACTGTTTGAATCTAAAACAACTAGACTGGCTAGAATTTCTTAACCAGCTTCAATTTCACCAGCTTACAATAGCCCACAAGACCCTGTATCAACCCAGCAACACTCCAATACTCTCTAGCCTCGTTACACCTTATAATAATCTCAGGAATCTACGCTCCTCAAACAAACTGCTGATCAGTACTACTAAACCCAATAACTCAGCAGGTGACTCCTTGTTCTCTAACTCTGTTGGAAAATTAATGAATAAACTACCCTCTGAACTCACATCTCAGACTTCTCTCTCACTTTTTAAAAGGAATCTAAAACTATTTCTCAATAAACACTGGCTATGCTCCTGTACTACCCCTGACTAACTTTTTTCCATTACACTAATTTTCACCCCACATCCTTTACAATCTTCCCTTTAATGTTTCAATACACTATATTATTGCATATAAAATTGATGTATATATGTATATTGTACCCTCTCTCGTACATTACCCTTTACGGATTAATGCTTATGTTATTAATCACTATGAGTATTATAATTTGTATTTCTTTTGAAAAAAAAAAACACTAATGTTTTTATGTAACAATTGCTGTTTTTATATTAATCTGTCATAACTTCTATATTAATTTTGTATGTTTCTTAGAGCTTTTCTCCCCGGGCCTCTACTGAAAATGGACATGTATCCAGCTAGACTAGCCCGGTCAACAAATGTAAAATAAATAAAATAAAATAAAATTGTCAAATTCAGGCAGAAAGCCAGGACATACTTTTGAATCATCTAGCCTTTGTACAAAGGGTTCTACCTTGTCTGGGGTACACCATAAACAAAAAGAAATCACACCTGGTACCCTGGCAACAAATTATATTCCTGGGAGCAAGCTTGAATACAACTTCTCAGATGGCTTACCTCATGCCAGAGAAACAAATTCATTTGATAGCCTACTTCAAACAAGTGACCACAAAAACCCTGCTATCTGCAAGACAAATACTGCAAGCCTTGGGGTTCATGGCCTCCTGTATTCTTCTAATTTTATATGCAAGACTGCATATGAGGAAACTACAGTGGTATCAAAAAAGCCTATGGTGTCAACATTCTCAAGACCTGGAAACAATGATTCCTATCATACCTTGCCTACGCCTAGAGTTCCTTTGGTGGGCAGAGGCCTGCCACCAAAACAAGGGACTACCTTTCACACCACCCCCTGCCGCCCAAACCCTAACAACAGACGCATAAGACTATGCATGGGGGGCTCACCTGGCAGGGAAGTGCATGCAGGGCAAATGGAGCCCAAGTCAAATGCACCTGCATATCAATCAAAAAGAAACGTTAGCTGTACAGAATGCTCTGACAGCCTTCAAGGACCACATTCTTCCAGGACAACTAATGGTAAAGATGGACAACACTGTTATGTGGTACATAAACAAGCGGGGGGGGGGGTACACATTCTTACCCCTTCTGCAGACTAGCCATGGTACTGTGTAACACAGCATTGAACTACCAAGTGCACCTACAAGCTCAATTCCTGCCAGGAAATTTAAATACACTGGCAGACAGACTAAGCAGAAACCTCATAGACCCACATGAGTGGAAACTGGAACCAAGGATTTTCAACATGTTAACAAGCAAATGAAGGAGCCCAGATATAGACCTGTTTGCCTCTCCCCAGAACTACCAATTGGACAAATTTTGCACAAGGACTCCCCACAAACAAGCCTGGAAAGTGGATGCTCTGTCCTTCAGCTTGAAAAACCTATCAGTCTATGCCTTCCCCTCCAAAGTACTACTAAAAATCAAACAGGACAAACCAAGGATGATTTTGATTACTCCAGACTGGCCACACCAACACTGATACCCCCTCCTGTGCAGTGTGTCATGGTTATCTCCATGGCACCTGCCTCAGACTCCTTCTCTGCTGTCTCAGCAGGAGAACCAGATTTTGCACCCTCAGCTTCTAACAATGAACCTTGCAGCCTGGTTAATTACTTAATCTCTCCTTTACCATCCCTCAGCAAACCTGTGATGGATATCATTTTAGAGGCAAGGAGGCCTAGTACTAGAAAATCTTATGCTGAAAAATGGAAAAGATTCTGTGCCTGGAACCAATCTCAAGGGATGAGCACAGCAGCGCCCAACGTACCTCAGATTCTACAATACTTAACTGAGATGCTTCACAAGGGCCTGTCTTTTTCCTCCATTAAAATCCATGCCTCAGCCATTTCAGCTCATTATAACACAGAACCTCTCCTCTTTTCTCATCCACTGCTCAAGCAGTTCCTCAGAGGGGCCAAAAATTTGAGACCACCCAGGAGAGCTCCAACCCCAGCTTTGGACCTTAACTTTGTGTTGGAGAAACTCACTCTACCTCCTTTCGAGCCAGCTGCTACTGCAGACTTAAAATTTATTTCTTGGAAAACAGCTTTCCTTTTAGCAATCACTTCAGCTAGAAGGGTATCTGAATTGCAGGCCCTTATGGCAGTGGAGCCTTTCATCATCCAATCCATCCTTCATGCCGAAGGTGGTATCCAGTGTGACTCTTAATCAGTCCATTCATTTGCCAACTTTCTTTCCCAATCCACAGAATAAAGAGGAATGGATGCTGCATTCCTTAGATGTGCACAGACAACTTAGATCCTACTTGGACAAGACTAAGCCTCAAAGGAAATCTGAACAACTGCTGGTGGCATTTGCTGCAGGGGCAGAGGGGAAAGCTATTTCAAAGCAAACCATTTCTAAATGGATAAGCCATTGCATTCATTTCTGCTATAAGCACCATGGAAAACCTATCCCCCAGGGGATCAGACCTCACTCCACCAGGGCTGCATCTACCTCTACAGCCTTTCTCAGAGGCATCTCTACCAGGGACATCCTATAAGCTGCTACCTGGAGTTCTGTACACACTTTCACCAAGCATTATCATTTTTCTCTAAATCCAGAGCTGGCTTTGCCACTGCAGTCTTGCAGGGCCTTATAGCTGGCCCTAATGCTATCTAAATTCCTCCTCCCAAAAATAGCTTTGGGGATCTACCCAAATGAAATGACTGCAACAGTGAAACACGAAGAACATAGTACAGTTGTGTACACTTACCATAAATGTAGATGTTTGAGTGTATTCACTGTTGCAGTCCTGGTTACCCCCCCCCTCCAGCCCCCTAACTTATTTTGGCTATACCTCTACTTTCCTTTACTATGCTTAAAAGCCTTTTTGGTGCATTTGTTTATTTTTTTGGAGGTATATCTTTGTGCTTTTATAATTAATTGCTTCCCATTAGGGGGGCACCTGACATTTGGGGCAAGAAAAACTGATGTAATGACGTCGGCTGCATGTTTTATACTCCTGACGACCTGACATCATGGAAGAAGGGACAGCAACCGATGTAGGACCCAAGACTTTGTTAATCAGGCCGACTGAGGGCTACTGCAAGCAGATAACCCAAATGTAGTGACTGCAACAGTGAATACACTCGAACATCTACATTTATGGTAAGTGTACACAACTGTACTTTTCTTACCTTCCATGTCTTTTTGTAGCTGCCTACTGACAATTTCATACATTCTTGAATTCTTCTGCAGTTCTAAATCTAATGTATTTGCAAGGAAACTGCTAATATGTGCTCACTACTCTGTGTAAAAACAAACAAAAACAAAATATTCACATTGCCCCTAAGTCTTCACATTTGCCTTCATTTATAATTTGATGTTTTGAGGGCCCAGTTGATCACTATGCATTCCCTTTCAGTCACTGTGTAATGCAGCTCAGACCTACTGAGCTGATGGCAAATATTGCAAATGGGGTGTTCTTCATCTTCCACATTTTGTGACAGGCCTGTCCCAATCCCTACATCGGTGGCATCTGCAAAGACAGTTAATTTAAGTGGTATGGTAGGTAAGGGAAGATTAGAGCTTGTAAGATAGGGGAGTGGGGAATGCCTGACTTTAAGTGGTAGGGTAGGTAAGGGAAGTTTAGAGCTTGTAAGATAGGAGAGTGGGGAATGCCTGACTTTAAGTGGTAGGGTAGGTAAGGGAAGATTAGAGCTTGTAAGATAGGAGCGTGGGGAATGCCTGACTTTAAGTGGTAGGGTAGGTAAGGGAAGATTAGAGCTTGTAAGATAGGAGCGTGGGGAATGCCTGACTTTAAGTGGTAGGGTAGGTAAGGGAAGATTAGAGCTTGTAAGATAGGGGAGTGGGGAATGCCTGACTTTAAGTGGTAGGGTAGGTAAGGGAAGATTAGAGCTTGTAAGATAGGAGAGTGGGGAATGCCTGACTTTAAGTGGTAGGGTAGGTAAGGGAAGATTAGAGCTTGTAAGATAGGGGAGTGGGGAATGCCTGACTTTAAGTGGTATGCTATTGCAGTGGACACAATACTTTGTAGACTGTGAGGTTTGGAAAATGACAAAGTTAATTGAAAGGTTTGGGAGAAAATGATTATGTGGAGGAAGAAATATTTTAGAGAAGTGCAGAACCCAGAAGCAGGAATAAAGAAGTTTAAAAGGTGGTTCAAAGTGAGAGTATGAAAAAGATGTAAAATGTATTGAGTGACAGGCAGCAGTAAGTATCTAGAAGTGTGCTGAGAGACTGGAACAAAAAAGGTATGATATATGTATATGTATATGTATATCTATATATATATATATATATATATATATCTATATATATATATATATATATATATATATATATATATATATATATATATATATATATACACTTCACAAGCTTCAAAAGTTTCAAAACTTCAAACTGCAAATGGTTCAGACCATAAGATCAAAGTTTTGAAACTTTGAAATTATAATAAAAAAATATCTCTCCATAAAAATCTGTCACACAGACCTGATGAATCTGGGCATCTTGGGGCAATGCAGCAATTGCCTCATGTACACAGACAACCCTCTCCTCCTACCACCCAACACTACAACCTGTGAGAGATGCACTTATATAACCAAACTGGAAGCAAATCTCTCTTCACCCAAGACTGGACTAGACATTCAAGAGGAGAAGGTAAACACTTGCACCACACCACACTCATCACATAGTCCCTCAAAACCTACACCACCAAAACACACACATAGAAACACAAAACACACACCTACATTTGTGGAGGCTCTCAAAAAAAATCTGCCCAAGCAACAGGGACCTACAAAGCAGAAACGCAACCTCCACCTCCCAACACAACCCAAATGACACATAGCCCACAAACTCAGTGTGCCACTCAACCACAGCCCATAAGGCATAACAATATACCCAACACTCTAGTCATAGGTGACTCTATAGTCAGGCACACTGATGTTCCACTCACCAGGCTAAGCAAGGAGAAAGTCACTGTCAGCTGCCTGTCAGGAGCCAGGATCTGCCACATAATGCATGCACTCAGGTCACTCCACAGCAAGTACAAATATGACTCTGTCATTGTCCATGTTGGTGTGAATGACCTGAGACGTACCTCCCTGGACTAAATGAAAAGAGACATGGAGGTGCTTTCTGATCTTGTAGCCCAGGCAGGTATGTCCCTAGCCCTGAGTAGCATCCTGCCATCACCCAGAATGATACCACAGTACAAGGACAAAATGATTGACTTCAACAATTGGCTAAGCTTCTGGTGTCATTCTAAGGGGATCCAGTGTCTGTCTGCCTGGGATGACATGATCGACAAACCACAATGCTTTGCCAGAGATGGCCTGCACCTGCCGCCCTTGGGATTCCGGATACTGGCTAAGGCTCTTGCCACCCCTATAGTGCCTTTTTTAGGCAAGATTCAAATGACAAATTCACCACCGTAACAGGTACAAGCAAGCAAAATCTGAGGGTAATGCTACTCAATGCTACAAGTCTAAACCTCAAAATGCACTCACTCGAGGCACTCCTTAAAATGGAGAACATCGACATCTGTGCAGTGACAGAGACCTAGTTCAGGGATCCAGAGAGCACCCCTGCATTACCAGGCTATAATTCATACCACACCTTTCGGCTACCTAACTTGGACCGAAGCACTAAAGGCAGAGGTACCTCCAGGCTAGTCGCTCAGCATAATGCATCTGAGATTATCCAAGTGCAACTAACTCTGGGCAAGACCGACAATGCAAATTGTAGCTTGCTACAGATCCCCCACCATGCCCCAGGATTCCCACTCCTCGTTCCTTGATACACTGGAAAATATTAGGGTACAACCTAACACCCTAATAATGGGTGATTTTAACTACCCCACCATTAACTAGGAAAACTACTCATGTACAAACTCTTGTGCTCAACGTTTTCTGGAATTCATAAATTCCAATGCCTTGGATCAACTTATCCACACCCCCACCAAGGGCAGCAATATCCTAGACCTGGTCATTACCAACATGGGCAACCGGTGTTCCACATCAGAGGTCAATTCCTTGTTGGTCTGGTCCGACCACAAGCAAATCCCCCTAGAAATCCAGATCCCAGCCCCAACCCCCATTAGGGAAACCACCGTAAAAAATTTCTCCAAAGCCAACTTCAAGCTTCTTAAGACAGAAGTGGCAAACTTCACGACACCCATGTTGATGGACAATAGAGATACGACTGCTGAATCCTATACAATTGCACTTTATAAGCACTTACACGAGTGCATGGATCATGCAATCCCTAACAGAATCAAGATGCTATCCTCCAAAAAAAGGAAGCCAATCTGGTGGTCCCCTGCTATAAACAAACTCTACAACAGGAGAAAAAACTGTTGCAAAAAAGAGTAAAATCCCATGATTGGAGGAACTCCGTGGTCAGCCTCGGTAAGAAGCTGAGATCCCTCATGAAATCCTCCAAAGCTATTTACGAAAACAAAATCACCACTGATTCTAAAGACAACCACAAAGCATTCTATAGCTATGTCAAGAATCTCAATGGCAACACTCAGATCTGCTCTGAGTTACAGCACAATGGCACTAAATATACAGAACCAACTGATATTGCCAACATCCTGGCAGATAGGTTCAGTGCTAACTTTACCCCTCTCTCATCACCTAAAAGGCCCATCTCTATACCGGAAGAATGCAAAGTACCTGTAATCATGGCTGCAGAGGTAAAAAACACACTCTCCAAAGCCAAGAACACAGCATCCATGGGACCTGACAACATCCCCGGCTGCGTGATACATGAACTACAGAACGAACTGGCACCCCACCTAAGCACCATGTTCAATCATAGCCTCACCTCAGGCTTTGTGCCCACTGAATGGCGCACAGCAACAGTTATCCCACTCCACAAAGGGGGAGCCACCACAGACCCCAGAAACTACCGCCCCATTAGCCTGATGAGCCTGGTCTTCAAGGCTGTAGAGCGAATAATCATGGAACTTATAAACAATGACACTGGTAATCTCCAAACTCTGGACCCTACCCAGTTTGGGTTTGTAAAAGGCAGATGATGTCTCCTAAACCTGATAGACTTCTTTGAAGTGCTCACCAAAGCTGTAGATGAGGGTAAGGTACACACAGCCTGTCTAGATCTCGCCAAGGCTTTCGACACCATCCCCCACTCTGGAATTATAGACAAACTCACTAAACTAGGTATAAGTCCCTATGTCACAAGATGGGTTGCCAACTGGCTCACTGACAGAACCCACACTGTGAAAGTAGCAGACTCTAAATCCAACTTCAGACCAGTGACAAGTGAAGTACCACAGGGTTCAGTCCTCGGTCCTCTCCTGTTTAGTATCTACTTCTCTGAAGTACAGGCTAACACAGAAGGTCTTTGGCTAACAAAGTTCGCAGATGACTGCAAACTAGGAGCCATAATCAAATCTAATAATGTGGACATCCTACAAAAGATTCTCACTGAGACAGATGCCTGGAGTCAAAGCCATGGCCTCAAGCTCAATGCCAAAAAGTACATTGTTATCCCTTTTGGTAAAAACTCTGTACCCATGAACTACCACATAGGCGGTAGTCTACTTAACACTAAAAGTGTGATAAGAGACCTTGGGATACAGGTGGACAGTAGTCTCTTCTTTGATAATCTCATCGCCACAGTAGTCAGGAAATCCTTCTATGTGGCACACCTCATCACAAAAGGTTTCTCATCCAGGAAAAAAGAGGTCATTGTTCCCCTCTACTCATCACTCATTAGACCCATTATAGAGTACAACGCTCCTTTTGGTATGTACCTCACAAGACATCTACAACAACTGGAAAGGCCACAGAAATACCTCACAAAGAGGATTACCGGCCTCAAACAGATGCCCTACGCAGACCGTCTCAAAAAACTCCAGCTTTACTCGGTCACATATAGCCTACTCAGAGGCGATCTCTGCCTAACATACAAAGTTCTGTCAAACCCAGGGCTGTTGGACATGCTCCACGTAAAGAAATTCCAATCCCTCCGAGCTACACGCTCTAGGAACCAAAGCCTTGTCACCACAATAAACAGAACATACTGGACGGATAGATTCCTATCTCAGAGACTTCCCATACTCTGGAACAAACTACCTATCTATATCAAACAAAGCTCCTCATTAGCACTCTTCAAGAAAAATCTTGATGATTGGATGGGAGAAATTCACCCCGGGGATCACTTACGTGGCTCTGCTTGACAGGGGCACAGGAAAATAATTTTCTTGGGTGGCAAAAGCCAGGGTACCGTTTGGCTAGGCTTATATAGGGCCAATAGCCTAGTACCTACCTATGAACCTATAAAAACAACATTTTATTTTATATTTTTGCAGGGGGAAAGCCCCCCTGCTAAATAAATATACCAACTCCTAGATTGCACTACAGTGAGGAAAAAGATAAATTTCCCATTCCACACTATACGATTTCCATTCAGAATGTTCAAAGTTTCAAAACTTTGATCTTGTGGTCTCGACCATTTGCAGTTCAAAGTTTTGAAACTGGTGGAGGGAATCCAGATTTATATATACACACAGATATATATATATATATATATATATATATATATATATATATATATATATATATATATATATATATATATATATATATCTTCATAGGTAGGTACTAGGCTATCTGCCCGAAGGCATTTATAAGCCTAACCAGAATGTGTTGGCTTTTGCCGCCCCCTTAGATTAGTTCCCTGTGCCTGTGTCCAGCAGAGTCATTGAAATGATCCCTGGGGTAAACTTTCTGTTTCCCATCCACTCATCAAGGTTTCTCTTGAAAAGGGTTAGCGAGGAGCTCTGCCTAATGTAGATTGGAATCTTGTTCCAGAACATGGGAAGTCTCTGGGACAGGAATCTATCCCTCTAGCACATCCTATTTATTGTTGTGGTGAGGTTTAGATCCCTGGAGCGTGTGGCTCGAGGGAATATGGTTTTCTTTAAGTGGAGCATGTCCATCAATTCTGGGTTGGACATGGCCTTGTATGTCAGGCAGAGATCATCTCTGAGTAGGCAGTATACAACTGAGTACAGCTGGAATTTCTTCAGTTGAGCTGCATAGGGCATCTGCTTGAGGCCAGTGATCCTCTTGGTGAGGTATTTCTGTGGTCTTTCCAGTTGTTGCAGGTGTCTTGTAAGGTACACCCCAAATGGGGCATTGTACTCTATGATGGGTCTGATGAGTGATGCATGGAGGGGCCCAATGACCTATTTCTATCTAGATGCAAACCCTTTTGTGATTAGGTGGGCCACATAGAAGGATTTTCTAACCACTTTGGCAATGTGATTATCAAAGGAGAGGTTACTATCTACTTGGGTCCCCCGATCCCTTATTATGTCTTCCGTATTTAGGGGGCTACCACCTATGTGGTAGGTTGTAGGTACTTTGCTTTTTCCAAAGGGGATGACTATGAACTTTTGGCATTTAGCTTGAGGCCATGGCTTTGACACCAGGTATCTGTCTCAGAGAGACCCTTTTGGAGGATGTCCGTGTCAGCCGGAGAGTCAATTATAGCCCCTAGTTTGCAGTTGTCTGTGAACGTGGTCAGCCAGTTTCCTCCTGTGCTTGCCTGTACTCTGAGAAGTATATGCCGAACAGGAGGGGTCCTATGACTGAGCCCTGGGGAATGCCACTTATAACCGGTTTACAGTCATACCTAGCTCTCGCAACTCTTACCATGTGGGTTCAGTCCGTGAGCCAGTTGGCAACCCATCTCGTGATGTAGGGGTTTATGTTCAGGCTGGTGAGCTTGTCTATAATACCTGAGTGGGGAATGGTATCAAAGGCCTTTGTGAGATCTAAGTAGGCTGTGTGGACCACCTTTCCCTCATCTATAGCCTTGGTAACTGTCTCAAAGAAGTCCACCAGGTTTAGGAGGCATGATCTGCCCTTAACAAAGCCGAACTGGGTAGGGTCCAGTGTTTGGAGGTTCCCATTGTCTCTGTTAATGAGATCCACGATGATGCTCTCTATAGCTTTGCAGACCAAGCTAGTCAGGGTTATAGGGCGATAGTTCCCGCGGTCCGTTGTGGCTCCACCTTTCTGGAGCGGAATAACTGTTGCCATGTGCCACTCTATGGGCATGTAGCCTGTGGAGAGGCTGAGTTTAAACAGTGTGTTTAGGTGAGGGGTTAGTTCATCTTTGAGCTTGTGTAGGACGCAGCCTGGGACACAGTTCGTTCCCATTTATGCTGTGTTTTTGGCTTTGGAGATGGCTGTTTTATCCTGAGTGTCTGTGATTTCAGGGGCACTACATTCTTCTGGTATAGTTATGGTCCCTTTTGGGGGTGAGAGGGGGGTGAAGTTTGCACTAAACCTGTCTGCCAGGATGTTGGCTATATTTGTTGGTTCAGTGTATTTTGTGCCATTCTGCACTAACTCTGAGCAGATCTGAAAATTGCCACTTAGATTCTTGACATAGCTAAAGAATGCCTTGTGGTTATCTTTGGAGTCCATGGCAATTTTTCTTTCGATGCTAGCCTTGGATGATTTTATGAGGGAATGTAGTTTCCTGCTGATACTGATCAGGGATATCTTCCCTTCTTGGGATTTTACTCTTTTCTGTACTAGTTTCCTCCTTCTATTGTATAGCTTGTTTATGGCAGGGGTCCACCAGACTGGCTTCCTTTTCTTGGAGGAGTGAGTCTTGGTTTTGTTTGAGATAGCATGATCCACGCATTCTTGCAGGTGCCCATAAAGTGCATTAGTAAAGGATTTTGCAGCTTGGACAGCATTATCATTTAGCATGGGGGCTTTGAAACTTCCCACCTTGGTCTTAAGTAACGTGAAGTCTGCTTTTGAAATGTTTTTCATGGTGGTTTCTTTGACTGGGGGTGGTGGCAGAATGTGGATATCCAGAGTGATTAGTTTATGGTCTGATCTAACCAGTGAGGGTTTGACCTCCAGTGTGGAACACCGGTCACCCATGTTGGCAATGACCAGGTCCAATATGTTGTCACCTCTGGTGGGGGTGTTCACCAGTTGATCCAGGGCATTTGAGTTTATAAATTCTAGGAAATGTTGGGCAAGGGAGTCAGTACTTGAGTAGTTCTCCCAGTTAATGTTTGGGTAATTGAAATCACCCAATATCAGGGTCTTTGGTAGGACCTTTATGTTTCCCAGTGTTTCCAGGAATGCAAAGTGGGGGTCCTGGGACATTGTGGGGTATCTGTGTTAAGCTATAATTTGAATAGCAGTTTTGCCTATTGTTAGTTGCATGTGATGATCTCTGAAGCATCATGCTGTGCCACAAACCTGGAGGTGTGGGTATCCTTGATGAATATGGATACTCCCCCACCTTTTGTATTTCGGTCCAGGTTTTGTGGCCAAAATGTATGACATGAGCTGTAGCCTGATAGTGCTGGCGTGCTCTCTGGAGCCTTAAACCAGGTTTCTGTTACTGCACATATATCTATTTTCTCCATACTAAGGAGTGCCTCGAGTGCATGCATTTTGAGGTTTAGACTTCTGGCACTGAGTAGCATTACCCTCAGTTTTTTGTTACTTGTGCTATTTACGGCAGTGGGTTTGTCTTTTGAGCCTTGCCTGAAAAAGGCACTATGGGGGTGGCAAGTGCCTTGGCCAGTATTCGAAAGCCTAAGGGTGACAGGTGCAAGCCATCTCTAGTGAAGCAGCATGGCTTGTCGAGTATGTCATCCCAGGCTGATAGACACTGGATCCCCTTTGAATGACACCAGAAGCTTAGCCAATTGTTGAAATTGATAATTTTTTCTCTGTACTGTGGTATCATTCTTGGTGAGGGCAGGATGCTACTTAGGGTTAGGGTCATACCGGCCTGGGCTACGTGATCAGAGATCTCCTCCATGTCTCTTTTCATGTAGTCCAGGGAGGTATGGATCAGGTCATTCATACCAACATGGACAATGCCAGAGTCATATTTGTACTTGTTCCAGAGTGACCTGAGTGCTTGTGTTATGTGGCGGATCCTGGCACCCGACAGGCAGCTAACAGTAATCTTCTCCTTGTTCAGCCTAGTGAGTAGGACGTCAGTGTACCTGACTATAGAATCACCTATTACTAGTGTGTTGGGTATGTTATTTTGCCTTAAGGGCTGTGATTGTGTGGCACACTGGTTTTGTGAAGTATGTGTTTTGTGGTTTGTGTTGGGGGGTGGAGGTTGCTTGGATGTCTGCTTTGGAGGTCTCTGTTGCTTTTGCAGTTTTTTATTTAGAGCCACTGAGTATGTTTTTCTGTATTTATGTGTGTGTTTTTGCCAGTGCTGGTTTCATAGGTCTGTGTGAGACTGGTGGTGTGATGCAAGTAATTCCCTTCTCCTCTTGACTGCCTGGTCCAGTCTTGGGTTGAGAGAGCTTGGCCTCCAGTTTGGCTGTATAATTGCATCTCTTGCATGTGTTAGTGTTTGGTGGAAGGAGAGGGTTGTCTGTGTACATGAGGCAATTGTAACATTGCCTCAAAATGCCCAGATTCACCAGAGGGACCAGAGAGTACACTTGAAACTGCCCTTTGGACATGCCTGGATAGGTATAGTGAACTGTTTTACTGACTGGCTGGTAAGGTCGAATAGAGAGCCTTGTCCTTC